>NW_027142114.1:302500-305000 GCF_036365525.1 Heterodontus francisci | reverse complement strand
TATATATGCACACACACATCACACACACACACCACAGCCCAGACACTGAGACTTATATATATGCACACACACACACATCACAGACACTCACACACACACACACACACACACACCACTGCCCAGACACTGAGACTTATATATATGCACACACACACACACACACACAAACACACACACCACAGCCCAGACACTGAGACTTATATATTTGCACACACACACACAGACACACACACACAGACACACACACACGCACACACCACAGACCAGACACTGAGACTAATATATATGCACACACACACACACACACACACACCACAGCCCTGACTCTGAGACTTATATATATGCACACAAACACACACACACACACACACACCACAGCCCAGACAATGAGACTTATATATATGCACACACACACACACACAAACACACCACAGCCCAGACACTGAGACTAATATATATGCACAAACACACACACACACACCACAGACCAGACAGTGAGACTTATATATATGCACACACACACACACACACACACACACACACACACACACACACACACACACACACACCACAGCCCAGATACTGAGACTTATATATATGCACACACACACACACACACACCACAGCCCAGACAATAAGACATATATATATGCACACACACACACACACACACACACACACCACGGCCCAGACACTGAGACTTATGTATATGCACACACAAACACACACACCACGGCCCAGACACTGAGACTTATATATATGCGCGCACACACACACACACACGCACACACACACACACACACACACACACACACACACACACACACACCACAACCCAGACACTGAGACTTATATATATGCACACACACATACACACACCACAGCCCAGACACGGAGACTTATATATATGCACACACCCACACACACACACACACACACACACCGCAGCCCAGACACTGAGACTAATATATATGCACACACACATCACACACACACACCACAGCCCAGACACTGAGACTTATATATATGCACACACACACACATCACAGACACTCACACACACACACACACACACACACCACTGCCCAGACACTGAGACTTATATATATGCACACACACACACACACACACAAACACACACACCACAGCCCAGACACTGAGACTTATATATTTGCACACACACACACAGACACACACACACAGACACACACACACGCACACACCACAGACCAGACACTGAGACTAATATATATGCACACACACACACACACACCACAGCCCTGACTCTGAGACTTATATATATGCACACAAACACACACACACACACACACACCACAGCCCAGACAATGAGACTTATATATATGCACACACACACACACACAAACACACCACAGCCCAGACACTGAGACTAATATATAAGCACACACACACACACACACACACACACACACACACACACACACACACACACACCACAGCCCAGATACTGAGACTTATATATATGCACACACACACACACACACCACAGCCCAGACATCGAGTCTTATATATATGCACACACACACACACACCACAGCCCAGAAACTGAGACTAATATATATGCACACACACACACACACCACAGCCCAGACACTGAGACTTATATATATGCACACACACACACACACACACACACACACCACAGCCTAGACACTGAGACTTATATATATGCACACACACACACACACACACACACACACACCACAGCCCAGACACTGAGACTTATATATATGCACACACACACACACACACACACACACCCCACAGCCCCGACACTGAGACTTATATATATGCACACACACACACACACAAACACCACAGCCCAGACACTGAGACATATATATATATGCACACACACACACACACTCACACCACAGCCCAGACACTGAGACTTATATATATGCACACACACATACACACACACACACACACACACATAGCCCAGACACTGAGACTTATATATATGCACACACACACACACACACACACACACACACACACACACCCCACAGCCCCGACACTGAGACTTATATATATGCACACACACACACACACACACACACACACACACACCACAGCCCAGACACTGAGACTTATATATATGCACACACACCCACACACACACACACACACACACACCACAGCCCAGACACTGAGACTTATATATATGCACACACACACACACACACACACACACACACACACAGCCCAGACACTGAGACTTATATATATGCACACACACACACACACACAAACACACACACACAGCCCAGACACTGAGACTTATATATATGCACACACGCACACACACACACACACACACACACACACCACAGCCCAGACACTGAGACTTATATATATGCACACACACCCACACACACACACACACACACACACACCACAGCCCAGATACTGACAGTTATATATATGCACACAAACACACACACACACACCACAGCCC
>NW_027142114.1:0-27500 GCF_036365525.1 Heterodontus francisci | reverse complement strand
ACAGCCCAGACACTGAGACTTGTATATATGCACACACACACACACACACACACACACACCACAGCCCAGACACTGAGACTTGTATATATGCACACGCACACACACACACACACACACACCACAGCCCAGACACTGAGCCTTGTATATATGCACACACACACACACACTCACACCACAGCCCAGACACTTATTCCTATATATATGCACACACACGCACACACACACAGCCCAGACCCTGAGACATACATATATATATACACACACACACACACCAGAACCCAGGCACTTGAGATATATATATATATATTTATATATGTATACACACAGACACTCTGTCTCTCTCTCTCTCGCGCGCTCACATGCACTCACAGACACACACACTTGCTGAATCACATTCTCTCAAATATGTGCACAACCTATCTTTCTCTCTTTCTGACACTCACACACATACACAGATCTGGTAACATTGCTCCAGTCTGATGTCTAATTTCTCTGTTTATTTCTGACACTCACACACATATACAGATCTGGTAACATTGCTCCGGTCTGATGTCTAATTTCTCTGTATATTTCTGACACTCACACACATACACAGATCTGGTAACTTTGCTGCAGTCTGATGTCTAATTTCTCTGTTTATTTCTGACACTCACACACATACACAGATCTGGTAACATTGCTCCAGTCTGATGTCTAATTTCTCTGTTTATTTCTGACACTCACACACATACACAGATCCGGTAACATTGCTCCAGTCTGATGTCTAATTTCTCTGTTTATTTCTGACACTCACACACATACACAGATCTGGTAACTTTGCTGCAGTCTGATGTCTAATTTCTCTGTTTATTTCTGACACTCACACACATACACAGATCTGGTAACATTGCTCCAGTCTGATGTCTAATTTCTCTGTTTATTTCTGACACTCACACACATACACAGATCTGGTAACATTGCTCCAGTCTGATGTCTAATTTCTCTGTTTATTTCTCTTCCTCACAGTTAACTTGCTGACGATTGGGATCCTGTCTCGGGGAAAGTGCGGTCTCTCCAAGTGTGTCACTCGGTACCTGGTGGCCATGTCAGCGGCGGATCTACTGGTCATTATCCTGGACCTGATATTCAGACACATTCCCATTGTTTATTATGAACAGTTTCGGTTCCTGTATTCCATCCCCGTGTGTAATATCCACGCCGTCCTGCTTTACACAGTCACAGACTGTTCTGTCTGGTTCACCGTCACTTTCACCTTTGATCGATTTGTGGCCATTTGTTGTCAGAATCTGAAAAGTAAATATTGCAGTGAGAAAACATGTGCTGTGGTTTTGGGAACAGTGAGTGTGCTGAGCTGTTTAAAGAACATCTTCTGGTATTTTATGTTCACGGGTCGGTATTTTCTGGTGAACCTCCCCTGGTTTTGTTTTGTAACAATAGATGTTCGGTTCTCTCGTGTCTGGGGAATAATCGAGTTCCTCCACAACATTCTAACCCCGGTCATCCCATTTGTGCTGATTCTGCTGCTCAACGCTCTCACCGTCAGACACATTTTAGTGAGCAGCAGAGGACGCAGGAGACTCCGGGCTCACAGCAGTGGAGAGAGTCACAAAGACCCCGAGATGGAGAGTCGAAGGAAATCTATCATATTACTGTTAGTTATCTCTGGTAATTTCATGCTGTTGTGGGCCCTGTTAATGGTGTATTCTATATGGAACCGGATGAGGTATTTGGGTTATCAGTCTGTTATTCTCCCTTGGTTTCTGCTGGAATTGGCCTTCATGCTCCAGCTCCTGAGCTGCTCCACAAACACTGTGATTTACGCCGTGACCCAGACTCAGTTCAGAGAGCAGGTGAAGAATGTGCTGAAATATCCCTTTAATACAATTATTAAATTAATTCAATAATCAGAGGAGGGGGAGGGGACTGTCACCATGGAGACAGAGCGGGGGAGGGGACTGTCACCATGGAGACGGAGCGGGGGAGGGGACTGTCACCATGGAGACAGAGCGGGGGAGGAGCCTGTCACCATGGAGACAGAGCGGGGGAGGAGCCTGTCACCATGGAGATAGAGCGGGGGAGGGGCCTGTCACCATGGAGACAGAGCGGGGGAGGAGACTGTCACCATGGAGACAGAGCGGGGGAGGGGCCTCTCACCATGGAGACAGAGCGGGGGAGGGAACTGTCACCATGGATACAGAGCGGGGGAGGGGCCTCTCACCATGGAGACAGAGCGGGGGAGGGGCCTCTCACCATGGAGACAGAGCGGGGGAGGGGCCTGTCACCATGGAGACAGAGCGGGGGAGGGGCATGTCACCATGGAGACAGATCGGGGGAGGGGCCTCTCACCATGGAGACAGAGCGGGGGAGGGGCCTGTCACCATGGAGACAGAGCGGGGGAGGGGCCTGTCACCATGGAGACAGAGCGGGGGAGGGGCCTCTCACCATGGAGACAGAGCGGGGGAGGAGACTGTCACCATGGAGACAGAGCGGGGGAGGGGCCTCTCACCATGGAGACAGAGCGGGGGAGGGGGCCTGTCGCCATGGAGACAGAGCGGGGGAGGAGACTGTCACCATGGAGACAGAGCGGGGGAGGGGCCTGTCACCATGGAGACAGAGCGGGGGAGGGGCCTGTCACCATGGAGACAGAGCGGGGGAGGAGACTGTCACCATGGAGACAGAGCGGGGGAGGGGCCTCTCACCATGGAGACAGAGCGGGGGAGGAGACTGTCACCATGGAGACAGAGCGGGGGAGGGGACTGTCACCATGGAGACAGAGCGGGGAGGGGCCTGTTAACAAAGTGACGGGAGTGGGGGCGGGGTCTGTTTCCAAGGTGACGGTGAGTGGGGGGCGGGGTCTGTTTCCAAGGTGACGGCGAGTGGGGGGCGGGGTCTGTTTCCAGAGTGACGGGAATGTGGGAGGGGTCTGTTTCCAGGGTGACGGAGTGGGGGCGGGGTCTGTTACCAAGGTGACGGGAGTGGGGGCGGGGTCTGTTTCCAAGGTGACGGTGAGTGGGGGAGGGGTCTGTTTCCAAGGTGACGGCGAGTGGGGGGCGGGGTCTGTTTCCAAGGTGACGGAGTGGGGGCGGGGTATGTTTCTAAGGTGACGGGAGTGGGGGCGGAGTCTGTTTCCAAGGTGACGGTGAGTGGGGGCGGGGTCTGTCACCAAAGTGACGGCGAGTGGGGGCGGGGTCTGTTTCCAAGGTGACGGCGAGTGGGGGCGGGGTCTGTTTCCAAGGTGACGGCGAGTGGGGGCGGGGTCTGTTTCCAGAGTGACGGGAATGTGGGTGGGGTCTGTTTCCAGGGTGACGGGAGTGGGGGCGGGGTCTGTTACCAAGGTGACGTGAGTGGGGGCGTGGTCTGTTACCTAGGTGACGGGAGTGGGGGCGGGGTCTGTTACCAGGGTGACGGAGTGGGGGCGGGGTCTGTTACCAAGGTGACGGGAGTGGGGGCGGGGTCTGTTACCAAGGTGACGGGAGTGGGGGCGGGGTCTGTTACCAAGGTGACGTGAGTGGGGGCATGGTCTGTTACCTAGGTGACGGGAGTGGGGGCGGGGTCTGTTACCAGGGTGACGGAGTGGGGGCGGGGTCTGTTACCAAGTTGACGGGAGTGGGGGCGGGGTCTGTTACCAAGGTGACGGGAGTGGGGGCGGGGTCTGTTTCCAGGGTGACGGGAGTGTGGGCGGGGTCTGTTTCCAGGGTGACGGGAGTGGGGGCGGGGTCTGTTACCAAGGTGACGGGTGTGGGGGCGGGGTCTGTTTCCAGGGTGACGGGAGTGGGGGCGGGGTCTGTTTCCAGGGTGACGGGAGTGGGGGCGGGGTCTGTTTCCAGGGTGACGGGAGTGGGGGCGGGGTCTGTTTCCAGAGTGACGGGAGTGGGGGCGGGGTCTGTTTCCAGAGTGACGGGAGTGGGGGCGGGGTCTGTTTCCAGGGTGACGGGAGTGGGGGCGGGGTCTGTTTCCAGGGTGACGGGAGTGGGGGCGGGGTCTGTTTCCAGGGTGACGGGGAGTGGGGGCGGGGTCTGTTTCCAGGGAGACGGGGAGTGGGGGCGGGGTCTGTTTCCAGGGAGACGGGAGTGGGGTCGGGGTCTGTTTCCAGGGTGACGGGAGTGGGGGCGGGGTCTGTTTCCAGGGAGACGGGAGTGGGGTCGGGGTCTGTTTCCAGGGTGACGGGGAGTGGGGGCGGGGTCTGTTTCCAGGGAGACGGGAGTGGGGTCGGGGTCTGTTTCCAGGGTGACGGGAGTGGGGGCGGGGTCTGTTTCCAGGGAGACGGGAGTGGGGTCGGGGTCTGTTTCCAGGGTGACGGGAGTGGGGGCGGGGTCTGTTTCCAGGGTGACGGGGAGTGGGGGCGGGGTCTGTTTCCAGGGTGACGGGAGTGCGGGCGGGGTCTGTTTCCAGGGTGACGGGGAGTGGGGGCGGGGTCTGTTTCCAGGGTGACGGGAGTGGGGGTGGGGTCTGTTTCCAGGGTGACGGGGAGTGGGGTCGGGGTCTGTTTCCAGGGTGACGGGAGTGGGGGCGGGGTCTGTTTCCAGGGTGACGGGAGTGGGGGCGGGGTCTGAATCTTTCTGATTCTTTTATAATCCCTTTCAAACTAAAAGAATCCTGATAATTATTGATAATAATTTATAATAATTTATTAACATTTACTGACCTTTACAACCTTTATAAACTGTTTATAATTCTTCCTCTCACTTTGTAAATCTTTATAATATTTATGATTGTCTGTGATTTATTATCCTTTATGAGATTTTATTCTCATTTATAATCTGTTACATTCACTGCCCTGGACAGAAAACGTTGAAAATGATCCCCGTGGATTACTCTCAATTCAAACAGATCACAGAGCATATCATTTAAAATGGCCGCAGCACATGTCACGTAAAATGGCCGCAGTGAAGGTGACATCAAACAGACCACAGAGCATAACATTTAAAATGGACGCAGTGACGGTGACATCAAACAGACCACAGTGCATATCATTTAAAATGGCCGCAGCACATGTCACGTAAAATGGCTGCAGTCAAGGTGACATCAAACAGACCACAGAGCATAACATTTAAAATGGACGCAGTGACGGTGACATCAAACAGACCACAGTGCATATCATTTAAAATGGCCGTACCATATGTCACGTAAAATGGCCGCAGTGAAGGTGACATCAAACAGACAACAGTGCATATCATCAGATCGAACTGGCCTTTGTTAAAACCAGCTGGAGTGGTACTGAGTCCCACACACACACCAGGAAACAGCCAATTCAATCCAGACCTCTATTAATGCCAGCTGGAGTGGTACTGAGCCCCACTCACACACCAGATAAGAGCCAATTGAATTTGAGCCTATATTAATACCAGCTGGAGTGGTACTGAGGCTCATTCACATACCGGGAAAGAACCAATTCAATCCAGGCCTCTATTTATACCAGCTGGAGTAAAATTAACTCCCATTCACACACCAGGAAAGAGCCAATTGAAACCGAGCCTATATTATCACCAGCTGGAGTGGTACTGAGTCCCACTGACACACCAGGAAAGAGCCAATTCAATGCAAACCTTTATTAATACCAGCTGGAGTGGTACTGAGCCCCACTCACACACCAGGAAAAAGCTAATGAAAGCCAGACCGCCATTAATACCAGCTGGAGTGGTACTGAGCCCCACTCACACACCAGGAAAAAGCTAATGAAAGCCATACCGCCATTGATACCAGCTGGAGTGGGACTGAGACCCACTCACACACCAGGAAAGAGATAGTTCATTCCAGGCTTCCATTAATACTAGCTGGAGTGGCACTGAGTCCCACTAACACCCCAGAAAGAGCCAATTCAATCCAGGTCTCTATTAATACCAGCTGGAGTGGAATTAACTCCCACTCACACACCAGGAAAAAGCTAATTAAAGCCAGACCGTCATTGATACCAGCTGGAGTGGCAGTGAGTCCCACTCACACCAGGAGAGAGCCATATCAATCGAGGCTTATATCAATACCAGTAGGAGTGGTATTGAGTCCCACTCACACACCAGTAAAGAGCCAATTCAATCCAGGCCTCTATTAATACCAGCTGGAGTGGTTCTGAGAGCCACTCACACACCAGGAAAGAGGCAATTCAATCCAGGTATCTATTAATACCAGCTGGAGTGGTACTGAGTCCCACTCACTCACCAGGAAGGAGCCAATTCAATCCAGACCTCTATTAATAACATTTGGAGTGGGACTGAATCCCACTCACACAGCAGAGAAGAGACAGTTCATTCCAGGACTCTATTAACACCGGGTGTTCTGGCACTGTGTCCCACTCACACACCAGAAAGAGCCAATTCATTCTAGGCCTCTATTAATACCAGCTGGAGTGATACTGATTCTCACGGACGCACCAGGAAAGAGACCATTCCATCCAGACCACTAATAATACCAGCAGGATGGTACTGAGCCCCCCTCAGGCACCAGCAAGAGCCAATTCAATCCAAGCCTCTATTAATACAGGCTGGAGTGGTACTGAGTCCCACACACACATCAAGAAGTGCCAATTCAATCCAGACCTCTTTTAATACCAGCTGGAGTGGTACTGAGTCCCACTCACACACCAGGAAAGAGACAATTCAATCCAGACCACGATTAATAACAGCTGGAGTGGTACTGAGCCCCACTCACTCACCAGGAAGGAGCCAATTCAATCCAGCCCTCTATTCATACCAGCTGGAGTGGTACTGAGTCCCACTCACTAACCATGAAAGAGCCAATTCAATCCAGACCTCTATTCATACCAGCTGGAGTGGTACTGAGTCCCACTCACGAACCATGAAAGAGCCAATTAAATTCAGACCTCAATTCATACCAGCTGGAGTGGTTCTGAGAGCCACTCACACACCAGGAAAGAGGCAATTCAATCCAGGTATCTATTTATACCAGCTGGAGTGGTGCTGAGTCCCACTCACACACCAGGATAGAGGCAATTCAATCCAGGTATCTATTTATACCAGCTGGAGTGGTGCTGAGTCCCACTCACACACCAGGATAGAGGCAATTCAATCCAGGTATCTATAAATACCAGCTGGAGTGGTACTGAGTCCCACTCACTCACCAGGAAGGAGCCAATTCAATCCAGACCTCTATTAATAACATTTGGAGTGGTACTGAGTCCCACCCACACAGCAGAGAAGAGACAGTTCATTCCAGGACTCTATTAACACCGGGTGTTCTGGCACTGTGTCCCACTCACACACCAAAAAGAGCCAATTCATTCTAGGCCTCTATTAATACCAGCTGGAGTGATACTGATTCACACTCACACACCAGGAAAGAGCAAATTCAAACCAGATCTCTATTAATACCAGCTGGAGTGGTACTGAGTCTCACTCACACACCAGGAAAGAGACAATTCAATTTAGGCCTCTTTTAATACCAGCAGGAGTGGCACTAATCCCCACTCACTCACCAAAAAAGGGCCAATTCAATCCATGTCTCTATTAATAGCAGAAGGAGTGGAACTGAGCCCTGCTCACACACCAGGAAGTGGCTAACTCAATCCAGGCCTCTATTAATACCAGCTGGAGTGGTACTGAGTCCCACACACACCAGGAAAGAGACCATTCCATCCAGACCTCTAATAATACCAGCTGGAGTGGTACTGAGTCCCAATCACACACCAGGAAAGAGCCAATTCAATCCCAACCCTATTAATACCAGCTGGAGTGGTACTGAGTCCCACTCACACACCAGGAAAGAGTCAATTCAATCCAGGCCGCTATTCATACCAGCTGGAGTGGTTCTGAGCCCCACTCACACACCAGGAAAGAGCCAATTCAATCCAGACCTCTATTAATACCAGCTGGAGTGGTTCTGAGCCCCACTCACACACCAGGAAAGAGCCAATTCAATCCAGACCTCTATTAATACCAGCTGGAGTGGTTCTGAGCCCCACTCACACACCAGGAAAGAGCCAATTCAATCCAGACCTCTATTAATACCAGCTGGAGTGGTTCTGAGCCCCACTCACACACCAGGAAAGAGCCAATTCAATCCAGACCTCTATTAATACCAGCTGGAATGGTACTGAGTCCCACTCACAAACCAGGAAAGAGACAATTCAATCCAGACCTCTATTAATACCAGCTGGAGTGGTACTGAGTCCCACTCACACACCAGGAAAGAGCCAGTTCAATCCAGGCCTCTATTAATACCAGCTGGAGTGGAACTGAGTCCCACTCACACACCAGGAAAGAGCCAATTCAATCCCAACCGTATTAATACCAGCTGGAGTGGTTCGGAGTCCCAATCACACACCAGGAAAGAGCCAATTCAATCCAGGCCGCTATTAATACCAGCTGGAGTGGTACTGAGTCCCACTCACACACCAGGAAAGAGCCAATTCAATCCCAACCGTATTAATACCAGCTGGAGTGGTTCGGAGTCCCAATCACACACCAGGAAAGAGCCAATTCAATCCAGGCCGCTATTAATACCAGCTGGAGTGGTACTGAGTCCCACTCACACACCAGGAAAGAGCCAATTCAATCCCAACCGTATTAATACCAGCTGGAGTGGTTCGGAGTCCCAATCACACACCAGGAAAGAGCCAATTCAATCCAGGCCGCTATTCATACCAGCTGGAGTGGTACAGAGCCCCACTCACACACCAGGGAAGAGAGAATTCAATCCAGACCTCTATTAATACCAGCTGGAGTTCTACTGAGCCCCACTCACACACCAGGAAAGAGCCAATTGAATCCAGAACACGAATTAATACCAGCTGGAGTGGTACTGAGCCCCACTCACACACCAGGAAAGAGACAATTCAATCCAGACCTCTATTAATACCAGCTGGAGTGGTACTGAGTCCCACTCACACAGCAGGAAAGAGCCAATTCAATCCCAACCGTATTAATACCAGCTGGAGTGGTTCGGAGTCCCAATCACACACCAGGAAAGAGCCAATTCAATCCAGGCCGCTATTCATACCAGCTGGAGTGGTACTGAGCCCCACTCACACACCAGGGAAGAGAGAATTCAATCCAGACCTCTATTAATACCAGCTGGAGTTCTACTGAGCCCCACTCACACACCAGGAAAGAGCCAATTGAATCCAGAACACGAATTAATACCAGCTGGAGTGGTACTGAGCCCCACTCACACACCAGTTAAGAGCCAATTCAATCCCGACCTCTATTAATACCAGCTGGAGTGGTACTGAGTCCCACTCACACACCAGTTAAGAGCCAATTCAATCCCGACCTCTATTAATACCAGCTGGAGTGGTACTGAGTCCCACACACACATCAGTTAAGAGCCAATTCAATCCAGACCTCGATAATACCAGCTGGAGTGCGACTGAGCGCCAAGCACACAGCAGGAAAGGGACAGTTCATTCCAGGCCTCTATTAATACCATCTGGAGTGGAATTAACTCCCACTCACACACCAGGAAAGAGCCAATTCAATCCAGACCTCTATAATACCAGCTGGAGTGGTACTGAGTCTCACTCACACACCAGGAAAGAGACAATTCAATTCAGGCCTCTTTTAATACCAGCAGGAGTGGCACTAATCCCCACTCACTCACCAAAAAAGAGCCAATTCAATCCATGTCTCTATTAATACCAGCTGGAGTGGAATTAACTCCCACTCACACACCAGGAAATAGCCAATTCAATCCAGACCTCTATTAATACCAGCAGGAATGGTACTGAGCCCCACGCAGACACCAGAAAGATCCAATTCAATCCAGGCTTCTATTAATACCAGCTGGAGTGGTACTGAGCCCCACGCAGACACCAGAAAGATCCAATTCAATCCAGGCCTCTATTAATACCAGCTGGAGTGGTACTGAGTCCCACTCACAAACCAGGAAAGAGCCAATTCAATTCAGGCCTCTATTAATACCAGCTGGAATGGTACTGAGCCCCACTCAGACACCAGAAAGATCCAATTCAATCCAGGCCTCTATTAATACCAGCTGGAGTGGTACTGAGTCCCACTCACAAACCAGGAAAGGGCAGTTCATTCCAGGCCTCTATTCATACCAGCTGGAGTGGAATTAACTCCATCTCACACTCCAGAAACAGCCAATTCAATCCTGACCTCGAGAATAGCAGCTGGTGTGCGTCTGAGTCCCACTCACACGCCATGAAGGTGTCAGTTCATTCCAGGCCTCTATTAATACCAGCTGGAGTGCGACAGAGGATCACTCAGACACCAGGAAAGAGGCCCATTCAATCCAGACCTCTTAATACCAGCTGGAGAGGTACTGAGCCCCACTCACACACCAGGGAAGAGAGAATTCAATCCAGACCTTTATTCATACCAGCTGG
Source organism: Heterodontus francisci (assembly GCF_036365525.1). Classification (NCBI taxonomy): domain Eukaryota; kingdom Metazoa; phylum Chordata; class Chondrichthyes; order Heterodontiformes; family Heterodontidae; genus Heterodontus; species Heterodontus francisci. The sequence continues at coordinate 17,200 of NW_027142114.1, read as the reverse complement.
AGTTGTACTGAGCCCCACTCACACACCAGGAAAGAGCCAATTCATTCCAGACCACTAATTAATACCAGCTGGAGTGCGACTGAGTCCCACTCACACACCAGGAAAGAGCCAATTCAATTCAGACCTCTGTAATACCAGCTGGAGTGCGACTGAGTCCCACTCACACAGCAGGAAAGTGACAGTTCATTCCAGGCCTCTATTAATACAAGCTGGAGTTGAACTGATCCCCACTCACATCAGGAAAGTGCCAATTCGATCCAGACCTCCATTAATAGCAGCTGGAGTGGTACTGAGTCCCACTCACACACCAGGAAAGAGCCAATTCAATCCAGACCTCTATTAATACCAGCTGGAGTGGTACTGAGTCCCACACACACACCAGGAAAGAGCCAATTCAATCCAGACCTCTGTAATACCAGCTGGAGTGGTACTGAGTCCCACACACACACCAGGAAAGAGCCAATTCAATCCAGACCTCTGTAATACCAGCTGGAGTGGTACTGAGTCCCACACACACACCAGGAAAGAGCCAATTCAATCCAGACCTCTGTAATACCAGCTGGAGTGGTACTGAGTCCCACACACACACCAGGAAAGAGCCAATTCAATCCAGACCTCTGTAATACCAGCTGGAGTGGTACTGAGTCCCACACACACACCAGGAAAGAGCCAATTCAATCCTGACCTCCATAATAGCAGCTGGTGTGCGTCTGAGTCCCTCTCACACGCCATGAAGGGGTCAGTTCATTCCAGGCCTCTATTGATACAAGCTGGAGTTGTACTGAACCCCACTCACACACCAGGAAAGTGCCAATTCGATCCAGACCTCCATTAATAGCAGCTGGAGTTGTACTGATCCCCACTCACACACCAGGAAAGTGCCAATTCGATCCAGACCTCCATTAATAGCAGCTGGAGTGGTACTCAAAGAACAAAGAACAAAGAACAAAGACAATTACAGCACAGGAACAGGCCCTTCGGCCCTCCAAGCCTGCGCCGATCCAGATCCTCTCTCTAAACATGTCACCTATTTTATAAGGGTCTGTATCTCTTTTCTTCCTGCCCATTCATGGATCTGTCTAGATACATCTTAAAAGACTCCATCGTGCCCGCATCTACCACCTCCGCTGGCAATGCGCTCCAGGTGCCCACCACCCTCTGCGGAAAGAACTTTCCACGCATATCCCCCCTAAACATTTCCCCTTTCACTTTGAACTCGTGTCCTCTAGTAATTGAATCCCCCACTCTGGGAAAAAGCTTCTTGCTATCCACCCTGTCTATACCTCTCATGATTTTGTACACCTCAATCAGGTCCCCCCTCAACCTCCGTCTTTCTAATGAAAATAATCCTAATCTACTCAACCTCTCTTCATAGCTAGCGCCCTCCATACCAGGCAACATCCTGGTGAACCTCCTCTGCACCCTCTCCAAAGCATCCACATCCTTTTGATAATGTGGCGACCAGAACTGTACGCAGTATTGCAAATGTGGCCGAACCAAAGTCTTATACAACTGTAACATGACCTGCCAACTCTTGTACTCAATACCCCGTCCGATGAAGGAAAGCATGCCGTATGCCTTCTTGACCACTCTATTTACCTGCGTTGCCACCTTCAGGGAACAGTGGACCTGAACACCCAAATCTCTCTGTACATCAATTTTCCCCAGGACTTTTCCATTTACTGTATAGTTCACTCTTGAATTGGATCTTCCAAAATGCATCACCTCGCATTTGCCCGGATTGAACTCCATCTGCCATTTCTCTGCCCAACTCTCCAATCTATCTATATTCTGCTGTATTCTCTGACAGTCCCCTTCACTATCTGCTACTCCACCAATCTTAGTGTCGTCTGCAAACTTGCTAATCAGACCACCTATACTTTCCTCCAAATCATTAATGTATATCACAAACAACAGTGGTCCCAGCACGGATCCCTGTGGAACACCACTGGTCACACGTCTCCATTTTGAGAAACTCCCTTCTACTGCTACTCTCTGTCTCCTGTTGCCCAGCCAGTTCTTTATCCATCTAGCTAGTACACCCTGGATCCCATGCGACTTCACTTTCTCCATCAGCCTACCATGGGGAACTTTATCAAACGCCTTACTGAAGTCCATGTATATGACATCTACAGCCCTTCCCTCATCAATCAACTTTGCCACTTCCTCAAAGAATTCTATTAAGTTGGTAAGACATGACCTTCCCTGCACAAAACCATGTTGCCTATCACTGATGAGCCCATTTTCTTCCAAATGGGAATAGATCCTATCCCTCAGTATCTTCTCCAGCAGCTTCCCTACCACTGACGTCAGGCTCACCGGTCTATAATTACCTGGATTTTCCCTGCTACCCTTCTTAAGCAAGGGGACAACATTAGCAATTCTCCAGTCCTCCGGGACCTCACCCGTGTTTAAGGATGCTGCAAAGATATCTGTTAAGGCCCCAGCTATTTCCTCTCTCGCTTCCCTCAGTAACCTGGGATAGATCCCATCCGGACCTGGGGACTTGTCCACCTTAATGCCTTTTAGAATACCCAACACTTCCTCCCTCCTTATGCCGACTTGACCTAGAGTAATCAAACATCTGTTCCTAACCTCAACATCCGTCATGTCCCTCTCCTCGGTGAATACCGATGCAAAGTACTCGTTTAGAATCTCACCCATTTTCTCTGAGTCCAAGCATAACATTCCTCCTTTGTCCTTTAGTGGGCCAATCCTTTCTCTAGATACCCTCTTTCTCCTTATATATGAATAAAAGGCTTTGGGATTTTCTTTAACCCTGTTTGCTAAAGATATTTCATGACCCCTTTTAGCCCTCTTAATTCCTCGTTTCAGATTGGTCCTACATTCCCGATATTCTTTCAAAGCTTCGTCTTTCATCAGCCGCCTAGACCTTATGTATGCTTCCTTTTTCCTCTTAGCTAGTCTCACAATTTCACCTGTCATCCATGGTTCCCTAATCTTGCCATTTCTATCCCTCATTTTCACAGGAACATGTCTCTCCTGCACGCTAATCAACCTCTCTTTAAAAGCCTCCCACATATCACATGTGGATTTACCTTCAAACAGCTGCTCCCAATCTACATTCCCCAGCTCCTGCCGAATTTTGGTATAGTTGGCCTTCCCCCAATTTAGCACTCTTCCTTTAGGACCACTCTCGTCTTTGTCCATGAGTATTTTAAAGCTTACGGAATTGTGATCACTGTTCCCAAAGTAGTCCCCTACTGAAACTTCAACAAACTGGCCGGGCTCATTCCCCAACACCAGGTCCAGTATGGCCCCTTCCCGAGTTGGACTATTTACATACTGCTCTAGAAAACCCTCCTGGATGCTCCTTACAAATTCTGCTCCATCTGGACCTCTAACACTAAGTGAATCCCAGTCAATGTTGGGAAAATTAAAATCTCCTATCACCACCACCCTGTTGCTCCTACATCTTTCCATAATCTGTTTACATATTTGTACCTCTATCTCACGCTCGCTGTTGGGAGGCCTGTAGTACAGCCCCAACATTGTTACCGCACCCTTCCTATTTCTGAGTTCTGTCCATATTGCCTCACTGCTCGAGTCCTCCATAGTGCCCTCCTTCAGCACAGCTGTGATATCCTCTTTGACCAGTAATGGAACTCCTCCACCCCTTTTACCTCCCTCTCTATCCCGCCTGAAGCATCGATATCCTGGGATATTCAGTTGCCAATCATGGCCTTCCCTCAACCAAGTCTCAGTAATAGCAATAACATCATACTCCCGGGTACTAATCAAAGCCCGAAGTTCATCTGCCTTACCTACCACACTTCTTGCATTAAAACAAATGCACCTCAGACCACCAGTCCCTTTACATTCATCATCTGCTCCCTGCCTGCTCTTCCCCTTAGTCACACTCACACACCAGGAAACAGCCAATTCAATCCAGACCTCTATTCATACCAGCTGGAGTGCGACTGAGTCCCACACACACAGCAGGAAAGGGACTGTTCATTCCAGGCCTCTATTTAACCAGTTGGAGTGGTCCTGAGCCCCACACAATCACACCAGAAAGAGCCAATTCAATCCAGGCCTCTGTTAATACCAGCTGGAATGGTACTGAGCCCCACTCACACACCAGGAAAGTGCCAATTCAATCCAGACCTCAATAATACAAGCTGCAGTGCGACTGAGTCCCATTCACACAGCAGGAAAGGGACAGTTCATTCCAGGCTTCTATTAATCCCAGCTGGAGTGGTTCTGAGCCCCAGTCACACACCAGGAAACGGCCAATTCAATCTAGGCCTCGAATAATACCAGCTGGAATGGAGTTAACTCCCACTCACACACCAGGAAAGCGCCAATTCAATCCAGACCTCAATTAATACCAGCAGGAATGGTTCTGAGCCCCACGCAGACACCAGAATGAGCCAATACAATCCAGGCCTCTATTAATACTAGCTGGAGGGGTACTGAGTCCCAGTCACAAACCAGGAAAGGGCAGTTCATTCCAGGCCTCTATTAATATCATTTGGAGTGGTACTGAGACCCACTCACACACCAGAAAGAGGCAATTCAATCTGGGCCTCTATTAATACCAGCTGGAGTGGTACTGAGTCCCACTCACACACCAGAAAGAGGCACTTCAATCTGGGCCTCTATTAATACCAGCTGGAGTGGTACTGAGTCCCACTCACAAACCAGGAAAGAACCAATTCAATTCAGGCCTCTATTAATACCATCTGGAGTGGTACTGAGACCCACTCACACACCAGAAAGAGGCAATTCAATCTGGGCCTCTATTAATACCAGCTGGAGTGGTACTGAGACCCACTCACAAACCAGGAAAGAGGCAATTCAATCTGGGCCTCTATTAATACTAGCTGGAGTGGTACTGAGTCCCACTCACACAGCAGGAAAAGAACAGTTCATTCCAGGCCTCTATTAATACCAGTTGGAGTGGTACTGAGCCCCACACATACACCAGAAAGAGCCAATTCAATCCAGGCCTCTATTAATACCAGCTGGAGTGGTTCTGAGTCCCACTCACACACCAGGAAAGAGCCAATTCAATCCAGGCCTCTATTAATACCAGCTGGAGTGGTACTGAGTCCCACTCACACACCAGGAAAGAGCCAATTCTACCCAGACCACTATTAATAACAGATGGGGTGGTACTGAGTCCCACTCACACACCAGGAATGAGCCAATTCAATACAGGCTTCTATTAATAACAGATGGGGTGGTACTGAGTCTCACTCACACACCAGGAATGAGCCAATTCTACCCAGACCACTATTAATAACAGATGGGGTGGTACTGAGTCCCACTCACACACCAGGAATGAGCCAATTCAATACAGGCCTCTATTAATACCGGCTGGAGTGGTACTGAACCCCACTCACACACCAGGAATGAGCCAATTCTACCCAGACCACTAATCGAATTTAGAATTAGAACATTACAGCGCAGTACAGGCCCTTCGGCCCTCGATGTTGCGCCGACCTGTGAAACCATCTGACCTACACTATTCCATTTTCATCCATGTGTCTATCCAATGACCACTTAAATGCCCTAAACGTTGGCGAGTCTACTACTGCTGCAGGCAGGGCTTTCCACGCCCTTACTACTCTCTGAGTCTAGAAACTACCTCTGACATCTGTCCTATATCTATCACCCCTCAACTTAAAGCAATGTCCCCTCGTGTTTGCCATCACCCATCCGAGGAAAAAGACTCTCACTATCCACCCTATCTAACCCTCTGATTATCTTATATGTCTCTATTAAGTCACCTCTCCTCCTCCTTCTCTCCAACGAAAACAACCTCAAGTCCCTCAGCCTTTCCTCGTAAGACCTTCCCTCCATACCAGGCAACATCGTAGTAAATCTCGTCTGCAGTCTTTCCATAGCTTCCACATCCTTCCTATAATGCGGTGACCAGAACTGCACGCAATACTCCAGGTGCGGTCTCACCAGAGTTTTGTACAGCTGCAGCATGACCTCGTGGCTCCGAAACTCGATCCCCCTACTAATAAAAGCTAACACACCATATGCCTTCTTAACAGCCCTATTAACTTGGGGAGCAACCTTCAGGAATTTATGCACATGGACACCAAGATCTCTCTGTTCATCTACACTACCAAGAATCTTCCCATTAGCCCAGTACTCTGCATTCCTGTTACTCCTTCCAAAGTGAATCACCTCGCACTTTTCCGCATTAAACTCCATTTGCCATCTCTCAGCCCAGCTCTGCAGCCTATCTATGTCCCTCTGTAACCTACAACATCCTTCGGCACTATCCACAACTCCACAGACCTTAGTGTCATCTGCAAATTTACTAATCCACCCTTCTACACCCTCATCCAGCTCATTTATAAAAATGACAAACAGCAGTGGCCCCAAAACAGATCCTTGCGGTACACCACTAGTAACTAAACTCCAGGATGAACATTTGCCATCAACCACCACCCTCTGTCTTCTTTCAGCTAGCCAATTTCTGATCCAAATCTCTAAATCACCTTCAACCCCATACCTCCGTATCTTCTGCAATCGCCTACCGTGGGGAACCTTATCAAACGCCTTACTGAAATCCATATACACCACATCCACGGCTTTACCCTCATCCACCTGTTTGGTCACCTTCTCGAAAAACTCAATAAGGTTTGTGAGGCACGACCTACCCTTCACAAAACCGTGCTGACTATCTCTAATGTACTTATTATTTTCAAGATGATTATAAATCCTGTCTCTTATAACCTTTTCCAACATTTTACCCACAACCGAAGTAAGGCTCACAGGTCTATAATTACCAGGGCTGTCTCTACTCCCCTTCTTGAACAAGAGGACAACATTTGCTATCCTCCAGTCCTCCGGCACTATTCCTGTCGACAATGACGACATAAAGATCAAGGACAAAGGCTCTGCAATCTCCTCCCGAGCTTCCCTGAGAATCCTAGGATAAATCCCATCTGGCCCAGGGGACTTATCTATATCTCAGTATTCTCCTCAACAAAATTTTCATTCTCCACTGTAAATACTGACGCAAAATATTCATTTAACACTTCCCCTATCTCCTCTGATTCCACACACAACTTCCCACTACTATCCTTGATTGGCCCTAATCTAACTCTAGTCATTCTTTTATTCCTGATATACCTATAGAAAGCCTTAGGGTTTTCCCTGATCCTATCCCCCAATGACTTCTCGTGTCCTCTCCTTGCTCTTCTTAGCTCTCCCTTTAGATCCTTCCTGGCTAGCTTGTAACTCTCAAGCGCCCTAACTGAGCCTTCACGTCTCATCCTAACATAAGCCTTCTTCTTCCTCTTGACAAGCGCTTCAACTTCTTTAGTAAACCACGTCTCCCTCGCTCGACAACTTCCTCCCTGCCTCACAGGTACATACTTATCAAGGACACGCATTAGCTGCTCCTTGAATAAGCTCCACATTTCGATTGTTCCCAACCCCTGCAGTTTCCTTCCCCATCCTACGCATCCTAAATCTTGCCTAATCGCATCATAATTTCCTTTCCCCCAGCTATAATTCTTGCCCTGCGGTATATACCTGTCCCTGCCCATCGCTAAGGTAAACCTAACCGAATTGTGATCACTATTACCAAAGTGCTCACGTACATCTAAATCTCACACCTGGCCGGGTTCATTTCCCGGTACCAAATCCAATGTGGCATCGCCCCTGGTTGGCCTGTCCACATACTGTGTCAGAAAACCCTCCTGCACACACTGGACAAAAACTGACCCATCTAAAGTACTTAATAACAGCTGGAGTGGTACTGAGTCCCACTCACACACCAGGAAAGAGCCAATTCAATCCAGACTTGTGGCGAAGGGGAGTTGGAGTGAGGAGTGGAGAGTGGGGGAGGGCAGTGGGGGAGGGGAGTGGGGGATGGGAGAGGAGGGGAGTGGGGAGGGGAGTGGGGGAGCGAAGTGGGAAGAGGAGTGGAGAGGGGAGTGGAGGTGAGAGGGGAGGGGAGTGTGTGAGGGGTGAGGAATAGGGGAAATGGAAGTGGAGTGGGTATGGGGAGGGGAGTGGAGGGGAGAGGTGGAGGTGAGTGGAGGAGGGGTGAGGGATAGGGGAGTGAAAAGTGGAGTGATGAAAGGAGTGGGGGAGGGGTGTACGGGAGTGGAGATTGGGGGACGAGAGTGGAGAGTGGGAAGTGGTGGAATTGAGTCGGGAGTGGGGAGTGGGGGAGAAGAGTGGAGAGGAAGCGTAGTGGGGGAGGAGAGAGGAGGCAAGTGTGGGAGGGGAGGGGAGAGGAGGCGTAGTGGGAGAGGGGAGGGGAGAGGAGGCGTGTGGGGGAGGGGAGGGGAGAGGAGGCGTAGTGGGGGAGGAGAGAGGAGGCAAGTGTGGGAGGGGAGGGGAGAGGAGGCAAGTGGGGGAGGGGAGGGGAGAGTTGTGGAGTGGGGGAGGGGAGGGGAGAGGAGGCGAGTGGGAGAGGAGAGAGGAGGCAAGTGTGGGAGGGGAGGGGAGAGGAGGCGTAGTGGGGGAGGAGAGAGGAGGCAAGTGTGGGAGGGGAGGGGAGAGGAGGCAAGTGGGGGAGGGGAGGGGAGAGTTGTGGAGTGGGGGAGGGGAGGGGAGAGTTGTGGAGTGGGAGGGGAGGGGAGAGGAGGCGAGTGGGAGAGGGGAGGGGAGAGGAGGCGTGTGGGGGAGGGGAGGGGAGAGGAGGCAAGTGGGGGAGGGGAGGGGAGAGTTGTGGAGTGGGGGAGGGGAGGGGAGAGTTGTGGAGTGGGAGGAGAGAGGGGGAGTGGGAGGGCTTTGGGGGAGGGGTGTGGGACATGTGGGAGGTCAGTTGGGAGTGGAAGAGTGGAGAAGGGGAGTAGAGGAGGGGAGTGGGGAGTGGGGAGTGAGAGGGGTGGGGGAATTGGGAGTTGGGGAGGGGAGTTGGAGTGTCTTGTATGTGAGTGGGGAGTGAGGAGTGGGGATTGGAGGAGGTGAGTGGGGAGTTGGGGAGGGGAGTGGGGGAGTGGAGTGGGGGAAGGGAGTGGGGGAAGGGAGTGGGGGAAGGGAGTGGGGGAATGGAGTGGGGAGTGAGGAGGGGGAGTGGGGGAGGGGCGTGGAGAGTGCGGGAGGGGAGTGAGGAGGAGGAGTGGGGGTGGGAGAGTGGGAATGTGACTAGGGAAGGGAGTGAGGATGGGGAGTGGGGGTGGGGAGTGGGGAGGTGAGTTGGGAGCGCAGGACTGAGAGTGGGGAAAGGATTGTGTGTGGGTGTGGTTGTGGGGAGAGGTAAGGAGGGCAATGAGGAGTGGGGGTGGGAAGTGGGGGAGGGGGGTGGGGGAGAGGAGTGGAGAGTGGGAGAGGGGAGTGGTGGACGGGAGTTTAGAGTGGGATAGGGGAGTGGAGAGTGGGGGAAATTGAGTCTGGAGTGGAGAGTGGGGGAGGGAAGTGGGTAGTGGAGAATGGGGGAGTGGAGTGAGGACTGGGGGTGGGGAGTGGGGTGTGGGGGAGTGGAGTGGGGAGTGAGGAGAGGGGTGTGGAGGAGCGTTGCGGGGTGTGGGGGTGGGGGTGGGTGATGGGAGTGGGGAGTGGGGTAGGGGAGTGGGGTTGTGAGATGGGAGTGTGGAGTGGGGGAGGGGAGTGAGGAGTCGGGGAGGGAATGTGGAGTGGGGAGTGAGTGTGGGGGGTGGGGTGTGGGGGAGGGGACTGGTGAGTGGGTGACATGAATGAGGAGTAGGGAGGGGAGTGTGGAGTTGGAAGTGGAGTTGGGAGTGAGGAGTGGACAGTGGGGTAGTGGGGCGTGATGTGGGGAGAGAGGAGTGGGGAGTGATGGAGTGGGGAGTGGAGTGAGGAGTGGGGAGTGGGGTTGGGGAAGGGATGGTTGAGAGGGGAGTGTGTGAGGGGAGTGGAGAGTGAGGAGTAGAGTGGGGAGTGAGTAGTGGGCAGTGGGGGAGTGGGGAATGGTGTGGGGAGTGAGGAGTAGTGAGTGGATTGGGGAGTGAGGAGTGGGGAGTGAGGAGTGGGGAGTGGGGAGTTGGGAGTGGGGAGTTGAGTGGGGAGTGAGAAGTGGGGAGTGAGAAGTGGGGAGTGGGGGAGTGGAGTGAGAAGTGGGTAGTAGGGAGTGGGGGAGTGGAGAGGGGAGTGAGGAGTGGGGTGTGGGGGAGGGGAGTTGGGAGTGGGGGAGGGGAGTGGGGAGTGGGTGAGGGGAGTGGGGTTTGTGGGAGGGGAGTGAGGAGTGGGGGAGGGGAGTGAGCAGTGCGGGAGAGGATTGGGGATTGGGTAGTTTGGGAGGGGAGTGGTAAGTCGGTGAGGGGAGTGGGGGAGGGGAGTGAGGAGTGGGGAGTGGAGTGGGGAGTGAGGAGTGGAGAGTGGGAGAGAGGTGAGTGGGGGAGTGGGGAGTGAGGAGTCGGGGAGTGGGGAGTGAGGAGTCGGGGAGTGGGGAGTGGAGTGGGGAGTGAGGAGTGGGTGAGTGGGGGAGTGGGGAGGTGGTGGAGTGTGTAGGAGTGGAGTGATAGAGGGGCAGGGCCTTGTCGGGGAGGGGGAGTGCGGGGGGGAGTGGGGGAGAGGAGTAAGGGAGGGTAGTGGGGAGGATAGTGGGGGAGGGTAGAGGGGAGTGGGTGAGTGGAGGGGGAGGTGAGGGGAATGGAGAGTGAGGACAGGGGAGTGAGGAGTGGGGAGTGGGGGAGGGGAGTGTGGAGTGCGGGAAGGGAGTGGGGAGGGAGAGGGGGTGAGGAGTTAGGGAGGGTAGTGAGGGAGGAGAGTGAGGGGTGCGGTGTTGAGGAGGGTAGAGCGGAGTGAGGAGTGGGGTAGGGATGAGCGGATTGTGGGAGAGGAGTGGGGGAGGGTGGTGGGGAGGGCAATGGGGGAGGGGAGTGAGGGAGGGGGAGTTGTGGAGGGGAGTGGGGGAAATGGAGTGGGCGAGGCAGATAGGCAAGTGGGGAGGGGAGTAGAGAGTGAGGAGTGGGGGAGGGGTGAGTGGAGTAGGTGAGGGGTGTGGATGAGGGGAGTGGGGAGGGGAGTGAAGTATGGAAGTGAGGGATGAGAGTTGAGAAGTGGAGTGGGGGAGGGGAGTGCGGTAGTGGAGCGGGGAGTGAGGGAGGGGAGGGTGATGTGAGTGGGGGAGGGGCAGTGGGATTCGGGGATGGGAGTGGGGAAGGAGAAGGAGTGTGAGGGGGAGAAGGAGGTGAGTGGGAAGTGTACGGTAGGGTAGAGTGGAGTTGGGAGTGGAGTGGAGGATGGGAGTGAGGGAGGAGAGTGGGGGAGTGGTGAAGCGGAATGAAGGAGGGGGAGGGGGAGCGGTGTGGGTGAGGGTAATAGGGGACAGAAGTGTGGGAGGGGAGTGGGGGAGGGGAAGGGGAGTGGGAGACGGGAGGGGAGGAGGGAGGGGTGCGGGGAGCGGAATGGGGGTGGGCAGTGGGGGAGGGGAGTGGAGAGGGGAGTGGGGGAGGGTAGTGGAGGTTGGGGGTAAGGGAAGGGAGGCAGAAGAGGAGTGGGGAGGTGCTGGGGAGTGTAGGAGGGGGTGTTGCGTGAGGGGGAAGGTGAGGGAAGGGTTGATGGGACTGGGGGAAAGGTGTGGGGAAGGGATTGGGGATGGGGCGTGAGGGAGGGGGAGGGCAGAGCAGAAGCGGCACGGGGGAGGGAGAGTGGGGGAGGGTGAGTGGGATTGGGGGAGGGTAGTGGGGAGTGAGAGGGAGTGTGAGGGGAGAGGGTGGTGAGTGGGCGGTAAAGGGGACGGGAGAGAGGAGTAGGAACTAGAGTGGAGGATGCGAGTGAGGGAGGAGAGTGGGGAGTGTGGGAGGGGAGTGCAGGGGGTTGGGGAGGGGAGTAGGGGAGGGGACTGGGCAGGGGAGGGTGAGGGGAGCAGGGAGAGGAATGTGCAAGGTGGCAGTGAGAATGGAGTGGGAAATGGGAGTGAGTTTGCAGTGTTGGTTAGAGGATGGAAGAGGGGTGTGGGGAAGGGAGGGGAGTTGGTAGGGCAGTGGAGAAGGGATGTGGGGAAGGGGACTCGTGGAGGGTAACGGGGTAGGTGGATGGTAGTGGGGGAGGTGAGTGGCGGAAGGAAATGGGGTTAGCCAATGAGGAGTAGGGTAGGTGAGTGGTGGAGGGGATTGGGGAGGGGGAGAAGGGGAGAGGGAAGGGAGTGGGGGAATAGAGTGGGGAAGGGGAGGGGGAAGGGCAGGGAGGGGGATGGGAGTGGTAGAGGGGGAGCAGGAAGGGAATAAGGGAGGGAAGTGGGGTGGGGTGCAGGGAACAGGGAGGGGAGTTGGAGAGTGGGGGTGCAAAGTTAGGGGACTGGGGGAGGGTGAGTGGGGCAGGGGGAGGGTTGTGGGGAGGGAGAGGGGATATGAGGGGGAGAGGGTGGTGAGTGAAAGGGTGTACGGGAGGGGAGAGAGGAGTGAGGAGTGGAGTGGCGGATGGGAGTGAGGCAGGAGAGTAGTGGAGTGGGGGAGGGAGTGGGGAATGGGGTCTTGGAGTGGGGGAGTGGAGTGAGGATGTGAGTGGAGGAGGGGGATGTGAGAAGTTAAGGGGAGTGATGCAGGGGAAGGGGAGTAGGGGAGAGGGGGAGTGGGGAGGGGTAGGGAATGGGAGACGGGAGTGAGTGTGCAGAGTGTGGTGGGGAGGGGGAGGGAGGGGAGTGGAGTGAGGAAAGGAGGGGAGTGGACAGGGCAGTGGAGAAGGGGACTCGCGGAGGGTAGTGGGGGAGGTGTGGGGTAGTGGGGGAGGGTAGTGGGTAAGGGTACTGGGGGAGGGTAGTGAAAGATGGGAATGGCGGAGAGGAGTGGGGGAGGCCGATGAGAAGTAGGGGGTGGGTGTTGTGGAAGGGATTGGGGAGGGGGTAAGGCGGAAGGGGGAAGGGGAGATGGAAGGGAGTGGGGGAATAGAGTGGGGAGGGAGGGGGAAGGGCGGGGAGGGGGATGGGAGTGATAGAGGGGGAGCAGGAAGGGAATAAAGGAGGGCAGTGGGATGGAGTGCAGGGAACAGGGAGGGGAGTTAGGGGAGTGGGGGAGAGTGAGTGGGGCAGAGGGAGGGTTGTGGGGAGGGAGAGGGGATGTGAGGGGGAGAGAGAGGGTATGTGAGGGGGAGAGTGTGGTAAGTGAAGGGGTGTAGGGGAGGTTAAAGAGGAGTGGGGAGTGTAGTGGTGGATGGGAGCGAGCGAGGAAAGTGGTGGAGTGGGGGATGGGTGGGGAATGGGGGCTTGGAGTGGGGGAGGTGGAGGGGGAAGGGGAGTTTGGGAATGGAGTGGGGAGGGGGATGTGGGACGGGAAGGGCAGGGGAGGGGAGAGTGGCAGGGGAGGGGGAGTAGGGGAGTGGGGAGGGGGAGGGAAGTGGGAGATGCAGGTGAGTGTGCAGCGTGTGGTGCGGGAGGGGAGACGGGAGTGGAGTGGGGAAAGGAGGCGAGTGGACAGGGCAGTGGGGAAGGGGACTCGAGGAGGGTAGTGGGGGAGGTGTAGGGTAGTGGGGGAGGGCAGTGAAAGATGGGTGTGGCGGAGGGGAGTGGCGGAAGCCGATGAGAAGTAGGGGGTGGGTGTTGTGTAGGGGATTGGGGAGGGGGAAGGGGGAAGGGGAGAGGGAAGGGAGTGGGGGAATAGAGTGGGCATGTTGAGGGGGAAGGGCGTTGTGGTGGGGGGTGGGGGAGGGGGAGGGGAAGGGAATGGGGAGGGTAGTGGGGGAGGGGGAGGGGAGTGGAGAGGGGATTGGGGGAGGGGAGTTGAGGGGGAGGGGGTGTTGGGGAGGAGAGTGGAGGGGTAAGTGGGAGGTTGTTGGGGAGGAGAGGGGAGGGGGTAGGTGATGGGGTATTGGGGAGGAGAGGGGAAAGGGACTGGGGGTGGGGGAAGGGAATGGGGGAGGGGAGTGGGGAGGGGAGTGGAGAGGGCAATGGGAGAGGGGAGGTGGAGGTGAGTGAGGAGGATGAGGGGAGTGAATGTGTGAATTGGGGAAGTGGAAAGGGGAGGGGAGTCATGAGGGGCGTGGGGAAGGGAGGGAAGTGGTGAGATAGGTGTTGAAGGGGGTGAGGGAGGGAAGAGGGGGATGGGAGTGGGGGAGTGGAGTGGGAGAGGGTGAGTGGTCTTGGGGGAGTGCGAGTGGTATTGGGGGAGGGTGCGTGGGACTGGGCGAAGGTGAGTGGGATTGGGGGAGGGGAGTGGGATTGGGGGAGGGTGAGTGGAATTGGGAGAGGGTGGTGGGGAGTGGCGTGGAGGATGTGAGTGAGGGAGTAGGGGATGTGGCAAGGAGGTGGGGGATGGAGATGTGGCAAGGATATTAGGAGGGGAGTGAGAGAGCAAAGATGGGAGAGATGGAGAGGAGTGGGGGAGCGCAGAGTTGGGGGTTAGGGGAGGGGATTGGGGAGGGGAGCGGGGGAGGGAAGTGGGGGAGGGGTTGGGGTGTTGGGCAGGAGAGGAGGGTGAGGAGGGGAGTGTGGGAGGGGTTGGGGTAGGGAGTGTGGCAAGTCGGGGAGGAGTGGTGGGATTGGCAGAAGAGTGGGGGAGGGGAGTGGGGGAGGGGAGTGGGAGAGGTGTGTTGGGGAGGGGAGTTGGGGAGGGGCGTGAGGGAGGGGTTGGGGGGGGGTAAGGGTTGGGGAGGGAGGGGAGTGAGGGAGGGGAGTGGGGAGAGGAGTGAGGGAGGGGTCGGAGAGGGAAGGGAGTGGGGGAATGGAGTGGGGAAGAGGAGGGGAGTTCGGGGGTGGGGGAGGGGAGTGGGAGTGGATTGGGGTGGGGAGGGTTCTGCTGGAGGGGTGTGCGGGAGAGGAGTGGGTGAGGTGAGGGAGTGGGGGAGGGGAATGGGAGACGGGACTGGGTGAGAGAAGTGGGAGTTAGGGAGGGACTAGGAAAGGGGAATGGGGGAAGGCGAGTGGGAAAATTGGAGTGAGTGTGTGAGGTGGGGTAGGGGAAAGGAGGGGAGTTGGGAAGAGGTGGGGGAGGGAAGGGCGGTGGGAGATGTAGGAGAGGAAGCGGAGTGGAGTAGGGGGCTGTGAGGGGAGGGAGATGTGAGAGGTGAAGGGAGTCGCGGAGGGGAGGGCAATGGGGGCAGCGGGTGTGGAGGAGGAAAGTGGGGGAGGGGATTGAGGGATGGGAGATGAGTGGGAAGATGAGTGGGGAGGGAAATGGGGGAGGGGAGTGGGCGAGTGGAGGGGTGGGGAGAGGATGGGGAGAGGAGTGGGGGAGAGGAGTGGGGGAGAGGAGTGGGGAAGAGGAGTGGGGGAGAGAAGTGGGGAGAGGAGGGGTGGGGAGTGGAAGGGGAGAGGAATGGGGAGGGGACGGGTAAGGGAGTGAGTGAATGGAGTGGGTGGGATAGTAAATTGGGTTAAGGAGGGGGAGGAGAGTGGGGGAGAGGTGTTGGAGAGGGTGAGTGCGGAGGGCAGTGGACTGAGGAGGGGAATGTACGAGGGCAGTGGAGGAGGGGCGTGGGGGAAGTGAGAGTGGGGAGGGAAATGGGAGGGGAGTGGGGAGTGGGGTAGGTGAGTGGGGGAGAGTAGTGGGGGAGGGGAGCTCTTGGGGAGGGGAGAGGCTGGGGGAGCGGTTTGAGGAAGGGGAGTGGGGGAGGGGAGTAGGGAGGAGTGGGGGAGGGGAGTGGGGGGAGGGGACTGGGGACAGGAGTGAGGGGAGGGGTTGGGGAGGGAGGGAAGAGGGGGAATAGAGTGGGCAGAGGGACGTTAGGGGAGTGCAGCGCGGAGTTAGCAGAGTGGGTGAGGGGATTTGGAGTTGGGAGTGGGAGGAGTGGGGGAGGAGTGCGGGGGTAGTGGGGGAGGGTTGGAGGAGGGAAGTGTGGGAGGAGTGGGGGAGAAGTGGGGGAGGGGTGGGCGAAGGGAGTGGGGGGAGGGGTTTGGGGACAGGAGTGAGAGGAGGGGTTGGGGAGTGAGGGGAGTGGAGTGGGGAGAGGGTAGTTAGGGGAATGGAGGAGGGGATTTGCAGTTGGGAGTGTGAGGGGAGTGGAGGTGAGGGGGTGGGGAGGCATGTGGGGGAGGGGCAGGGATGTGGGGGAGGGAGAGGTGGAATGAGGATGTAGGGGAACGAGAGTGGGTTAGGGTTAGGGTGAGTGCGGGACGCGAGTGGGGGAGGGGAGTGTGGGGAGAGTTGGGGAGGGCAGAGTGGGAGGGAAGGGGGAGGGGAGTGGGGGGCGGTAGTGGAGGATGGGAGTGGGGAGTGGAGTGGGGTGGAGGAGGACGGGAGTAGGGGAGGGGTGTTTGGAAGTGGGGCGGGGTAATGGTAGGGGAGGGAGAGAAGTGGGAGATGGGAGGAAGTGGAGTGGGGAGGAGAGGGAGGGGATTGGGGGAGGGGGACAGGAGAGCTGGGAGTGGGTAGGGCTTAGGGGCACGGGAGTGGGGGTGAGGTGGGGTTGGGAGGGTTGTGAGGGAGGGGATTTGGTGCAGGGTGTTGGGGGGAGGTAGAGGGGCAGGGGTATGGGCGAGGGGAGCGGGGGAGGGGCGGGGGTGAAGGTGAGTCGGCAGAGGAGTTGGGATGGGTGTTTGGCAGGGGAGGTGGAGGTGTGGGGAGTGGGGAAGGGGAGTGGGGGACGAGGGACGGGAGAGAAGGGAGTGGGGGAGGGGAGTTGACCGAGTGGGGTGGGTAGTGGCGGAGGGTAGTGGAGCAAGGTAGTGGGGGAGAGGGTTTTGAGGGTAGGGCAGATGGAGGGGAGTGGCGGATGGGTGTGTGTGAGAGGGAGTGTGGGAGTGGAAGTGGGGGATGTGAGAGGGAGGGCAGTGTGGAGGGAGACCAGGTCTGAGCGGGAGAGGATGCGAACAAGGGGTGTAGGGGAGCGAAGTGAGGAGTGGGGGCCTGGAGTGGACGATAGGAGTGAGAGAGGGAAGTGGGATGTGGGAGGGGAAAGGGGAGTGGGGACCGGGGATGAGTGGGGGAGGGGTGCGTTGAGGGGAATGGCAGAATGAGAGGGGAGGTGAGTGGGGAATGCAGAAGTAGAGTGGAGGATGGGGAGTGGGGAAATAGGAGAGGGGAAGGGGAGGGTGTGTAATGTTGAGGGGGAGGGGAGTGTTAGGGGGAGGGGAGTGTGAGGGGAGGGAGAGGGTAGTGTGGAAGGAAGTTGGGGAGGGGAGTGGGGGATGGGGAGGGGGAGTGTGGCAGAGAGTGGGGAGGGGAGTTTGAGAGGAGAGTGGGGGAGGGCAATGGTCAGAAAGGAGGGGGAAAGTGGGAGGAGGAGTGTGGAAGAAGGAGAGAGTGCGAGATTGGCGGAGGGGAGAGTGGAAGGGAGTGGGGGAAGGGAGTGGGGGAGAGGGTAGGGGAATGAAGAGGGGGCGGGAGGAGGAGGGGAATGAAGAGGGGGAGGGAGGGAAATG
>NW_027142113.1:55000-57965 GCF_036365525.1 Heterodontus francisci | reverse complement strand
CACTATCCCTCGACCCCGGGAAACGGCGAAGGCTCCTGCCGGGGGGCTATAACACTCGCCGCCGGAGCGACGAGCCACCTTCCCCACCGGCCTTCCCAGCCGACCCAGAGCCGGTCGCGGCGCACCGCCAGCGGAGGAAATGCGCCCGGCGACGGCCGTGCCCGCGCGGGGGGCGGTCCCAGCAGAGGAGATCCGCCGACACCCCAACGCGACCGACCCGTGCCGCCGAGTTGAATCCACCGGGCAGACTGCGCGGACCCCACCCGTTTACCTCTTAACGGTTTCACGCCCTCTTGAACTCTCTCTTCAAAGTTCTTTTCAACTTTCCCTTACGGTACTTGTTGACTATCGGTCTCGTGCCAGTATTTAGCCTTAGATGGAGTTTACCACCCACTTTGGGCTGCATTCACAAGCAACCCGACTCCGAGAAGACTCGATCCCAACGAGCCGGGGGCCGCTACCGGCCTCACACCGTCCTCAGGCTAAGCCTCGATCAGAAGGACTTGGGCCCCGGAGCGTCGTCAGAGAAAGAGGTCTTCTATACGCCACATTTCCCACGCCCGCCAGGCGAGCGGGGATTCGGCGCTGGGCTGTTCCCTCTTCACTCGCAGTTACTAGGGGAATCCTTGTTAGTTTCTTTTCCTCCGCTTAGTAATATGCTTAAATTCAGCGGGTTGTCACGTCTGATCTGAGGTCGTAGGCAGAATGGTGAGCGATCGCGTGCGTGCGTTTCTCAACATCGGATGGCCCCCGCCCAGACTTAAACGCAGCACCAAAAGCTCCAGGCCGGCCGGTATATCTCGCAACTTAATGACAACGGCACCTCGTACTCAACCCTCGGGGGGGGGGCGCTCACCAGGCCAGGGGTTAGTAACGAGCGGATGTGCACGCGTGTCGACGTCGGGCTTGCGACCGGGCTCGGCTCATAACTGTTCCGGAGTGCCGATAAGGGAGGTGCCGAAGACAAAGAGCGTGGGCGCGGTGCTGGTTTGAACTGCACGAGGGCAGGAGAGAAAAGCGAGCAGCCCACGGGAAGCAAGCGTGGAAAGGACCCGAGACTAGCAGCAGCTAGAAGGCGTGGCAAGAGTTTGGAGCACGTGCAACCGGGGTGGGGGAGTTGGTTCGAAAAGCAGGCAGCAGAGACCAGGGGGACAGGACCGTGCGGCACTGACTAGGTGCACCCTCAGATGTAGGCGAGCTTGCCGGAGGCACAGCGGGAGGCATGCGTGTGGAAGGAGACAGGGCTCCAGCACAACACGCAGCACCGCAGGGACTCCATGGCAAAACTGCACAAACACCGAATGAGGGCACGCAAAGCCAGCGAGGCAGCACGGCAAGCCCACAGTCAACTACGTCAAGCTCTCCTCCTCCTCGTCCAGAACCACTAAACCACGTCGACCACTGGCAACAGCCATCGAGACCGAACCACACGGTTTGCGTCCACCGACATGCCACACCGAGTCTCTCTCTCTCTCTCTATGCCGATTCACCAGGCATCGTTCCCATCTCTGCTCTGCACACTCCACAGAGAGTCAACTCTGCCCTCCACGATCCATTCGGAGGCTAACGGCCCGGCAGCAAGCAGTCCCAGCACTGACGCAGTCGTTCGTTTGCAACCCACTGACAGCCGTCCTGGGAAAAGCAGAGGCTGGCCGAGACCAGTGCCGGCGCGCCCGGAGGCCCACGCCGGACTGCCCCCCATCGCGATTAAATGGAGGGACAGAGGTCGAACTCTCCCAAAGGCGGAGTAAACTCCAGGTCTGCACTTAGGGGGACGAAGAGGAGCAAAGGAACCTCTGCGACAAAACCCCAGCCGCGCTCCCGCCGGCAAAGGCGAGTGCGATTGATTGTCAAGCGACCCTCAGACAGGCGTAGCCCCGGGAGGAACCCGGGGCCGCAAAGTGCGTTCAAAGTGTCGATGATCAATGTGTCCTGCAATTCACATTAATTCTCGCAGCTAGCTGCGTTCTTCATCGACGCACGAGCCGAGTGATCCACCGCTAAGAGTTGTCTCAGGTTTTCGGTCCGTCCCTCGCGCGAGGGGTCGAACCCGGAACGTGCGAACGCTCCCCCGCCCTCCCCAATGGGGTGTGGGGGGTGGGAGAGCCCCAGCCTGGCACGGCCCTTCGGATTTCAGTCGAACAATCACAATGACCAAAGAAAGGTTTTCACGCGGCCAACGTGGTCAGGGCGCTCGCGAGGCGAAGCGCGTCAGCTCGTCCGACGCCGGAGCCCAACCGTGCCGACGCGCACCACGGACAACAGAGGCAGGGTCTCTGCCGCCACCGAGGCCGGGAGGACGAGGAGAGAGAGAGAGCGAACGCGGACGGACTGAGTGGGGTACAAGGCCGACAGGATGAGCCCGCTGCGGGGAAACAAATCCTGCCTCCGCGGCCAGGTACATTCTCTCGAACGTCACGGCTGCCATCTCAAGCTCGACACCGGCAACGGACACGCGAGTCTTTAAACCGCCGCTCCGCCAAAAGCACCAGCTCGCGGGGCCGGAGGGGGAGTCGTGTAGGTACCCTGTACCGGTAAAGGGAGGGTGACTAGAGCGACCAAAGTGTCCCCACGGTGGGAAAGAAAACCGGGCCTGCATCACCGGATCAGTCCCTGCAGAGCTCACAGTGGCCGGTTGACGAGGTCCCGACGGCGGGCCGCCGGGCAGCACCCAAGCCCGCAGAAGCTCCCTTCAATTCGACTGCGGTTGTAATGCTGCAAGACGGTGGCAAGTCCATAGGAAGGCGGGTGCTTCTACGGTCGCCGGTCCCGGACGAGAGCTGGGTGGCCCGTCAGTGACAGCGTAAAGACGAGGAGAGCCTGGCCAGTGAGAAGAGAGGAGGAGGGGCTGGAGGAAGGCGTGGAGTACAGAGAACGAAAGCCTCACGCTCACCCTGCCGGATGGGATGCACAACACAGACGAGACCAGAAGTCGAGAGACCGGGCCGCAGGCCAAGGGGGGGGG
>NW_027142113.1:42500-50000 GCF_036365525.1 Heterodontus francisci | reverse complement strand
GAATTTGACAACTCTGGCCGGACCTCTGGAACTCCATCCCGGGTAACCGGGGCAAATTTTTCCGCTTGATCGCCCTTCCACTGGTTAACCATTTGCCCTTTCGGACTTAGTCTCTGGACATTATTCGACTGATTTTCTGGTTAACCATTTGCCCTTTCGGACTTAGTCTCTGGGCATTATTTTCGACTTTTTGGTTAATGATTTCACACTTTTTACTTACTTTTGCGCTTTTTGGTTAATGATTACTCTGCTTACTGGTTAATTATTTGCCCTTTCGGACTTAGTCTCTGGACATTATTTTCGAGTTTTTGGTTAATGATTTCACACTTTTAACATATTTTTGCGCTTTTTGGTTAATGATTACTCTGCTTACTGGTTAACCATTTGCCCTTTCGGACTTAGTCTCTGGACATTATTTTCGAGTTTTTGGTTAATGATTTCACACTTTTAACATATTTTTGCGCTTTTTGGTTAATGATTACTCTGCTTACTGGTTAACCATTTGCCCTTTCGGACTTAGTCTCTGCACATTATTTTCGAGTTTTTGGTTAATGATTTCACACTTATAACATATTTTTGCGCTTTTTGGTTAATGATTACTCTGCTTACTGGTTAACCATTTGCCCTTTCGGACTTAGTCTCTGCACATTATTTTCGAGTTTTTGGTTAATGATTTCACACTTTTAACATATTTTTGCGCTTTTTGGTTAATGATTTCATACTTTTTACTTACTTTTGCGATTTTTGGTTAATGATTACTCTGCTTACTGGTTAACCATTTGCCCTTTCGGACTTAGTCTCTGGAGATTATTTTCGAGTTTTTGGTTAATGATTTCACACTTTTTACTTACTTTTGCGATTTTTGGTTAATGATTACTCTGCTTACTGGTTAACCATTTGCCCTTTCGGACTTAGTCTCTGGACATTATTTTCGAGTTTTTGGTTAATGATTTCACACTTTTAACATATTTTTGCGCTTTTTGGTTAATGATTACTCTGCTTACTGGTTAACCATTTGCCCTTTCGGACTTAGTCTCTGCACATTATTTTCGAGTTTTTGGTTAATGATTTCACACTTTTAACATATTTTTGCGCTTTTTGGTTAATGATTACTCTGCTTACTGGTTAACCATTTGCCCTTTCGGACTTAGTCTCTGGAGATTATTTTCGACTTTTTGGTTAATGATTTCACACTTTTAACTTAATTTTGTGCTTTTTGGTTAATGATTTCATACTTTTTACTTACTTTTGCCCTTTTTGGTTAATGATTACTCTGCTTACTGGTTAACCATTTGCCCTTTCGGACTTAGTCTCTGCACATTATTTTCGAGTTTTTGGTTAATGATTTCACACTTTTAACATATTTTTGCGCTTTTTGGTTAATGATTACTCTGCTTACTGGTTAACCATTTGCCCTTTCGCACTTAGTCTCTGGAGATTATTTTCGACTTTTTGGTTAATGATTTCACACTTTTTACTTACTTTTGCGATTTTTGGTTAATGATTTCACACTTTTTACTTACTTTTGCGATTTTTGGTTAATGATTACTCTGCTTACTGGTTAACCATTTGCCCTTTCGCACTTAGTCTCTGGAGATTATTTTCGAGTTTTTGGTTAATGATTTCACACTTTTTACTTACTTTTGCGATTTTTGGTTAATGATTACTCTGCTTACTGGTTAACCATTTGCCCTTTCGGACTTGGTCTCTGGACATTATTTTCGAGTTTTTGGTTAATGATTTCACACTTTTTACTTACTTTTGCGATTTTTGGTTAATGATTACTCTGCTTACTGGTTAACCATTTGCCCTTTCGGACTTAGTCTCTGGACATTATTTTCGAGTTTTTGGTTAATGATTTCACACTTTTAACATATTTTTGCGCTTTTTGGTTAATGATTACTCTGCTTACTGGTTAATTATTTGCCCTTTCGGACTTAGTCTCTGCACATTATTTTCGAGTTTTTGGTTAATGATTTCACACTTTTAACATATTTTTGCGCTTTTTGGTTACTGATTTCATACTTTTTACTTACTTTTGCGCCTTTTGGTTAATGATTACTCTGCTTACTGGTTAACCATTTGCCCTTTCGGACTTAGTCTCTGGACATTATTTTCGAGTTTTTGGTTAATGATTTCACACTTTTTACTTACTTTTGCGATTTTTGGTTAATGATTACTCTGCTTACTGGTTAACCATTTGCCCTTTCGGACTTAGTCTCTGGACATTATTTTCGGGTTTTTGGTTAATGATTTCACACTTTTTACTTACTTTTGCGATTTTTGGTTAATGATTACTCTGCTTACTGGTTAACCATTTGCCCTTTCGGACTTAGTCTCTGGACATTGTTTTCGACATTTTGGTTAATGATTTCACACTTTTAACTTAATTTTGTGCTTTTTGGTTAATGATTTCATACTTTTTACTTACTTTTGCGATTTTTGGTTAATGATTTCATACTTTTTACTTACTTTTGCGATTTTTGGTTAATGATTTCATACTTTTTACTTACTTTTGCCCTTTTTGGTTAATGATTTCATACTTTTTACTTACTTTTGCGATTTTTGGTTCATGATTACTCTGCTTACTGGTTAACCATTTGCCCTTTCGGACTTGGTCTCTGGACATTATTTTCGACTTTTTGGTTAATGATTTCACACTTTTAACTTAATTTTGTGCTTTTTGGTTAATGATTTCATACTTTTTACTTACTTTTGCCCTTTTTGGTTAATGATTACTCTGCTTACTGGTTAACCATTTGCCCTTTCGGACTTAGTCTCTGCACATTATTTTCGAGTTTTTGGTTAATGATTTCACACTTTTAACATATTTTTGCGATTTTTGGTTAATGATTACTCTGCTTACTGGTTAACCATTTGCCCTTTCGGACTTAGTCTCTGGAGATTATTTTCGACTTTTTGGTTAATGATTTCACACTTTTAACTTAATTTTGTGCTTTTTGGTTAATGATTTCACACTTTTTACTTACTTTTGCGATTTTTGGTTAATGATTACTCTGCTTACTGGTTAACCATTTGCCCTTTCGAACTTAGTCTCTGGACATTATTTTCGAGTTTTTGGTTAATGATTTCACACTTTTAACATATTTTTGCGCTTTTTGGTTAATGATTACTCTGCTTACTGGTTAATTATTTGCCCTTTCGGACTTAGTCTCTGCACATTATTTTCGAGTTTTTGGTTAATGATTTCACACTTTTAACATATTTTTGCGCTTTTTGGTTACTGATTTCATACTTTTTACTTACTTTTGCGCCTTTTGGTTAATGATTACTCTGCTTACTGGTTAACCATTTGCCCTTTCGGACTTAGTCTCTGGACATTATTTTCGAGTTTTTGGTTAATGATTTCACACTTTTTACTTACTTTTGCGATTTTTGGTTAATGATTACTCTGCTTACTGGTTAACCATTTGCCCTTTCGGACTTAGTCTCTGGACATTATTTTCGGGTTTTTGGTTAATGATTTCACACTTTTTACTTACTTTTGCGATTTTTGGTTAATGATTACTCTGCTTACTGGTTAACCATTTGCCCTTTCGGACTTAGTCTCTGGACATTGTTTTCGACATTTTGGTTAATGATTTCACACTTTTAACTTAATTTTGTGCTTTTTGGTTAATGATTTCATACTTTTTACTTACTTTTGCGATTTTTGGTTAATGATTTCATACTTTTTACTTACTTTTGCGATTTTTGGTTAATGATTTCATACTTTTTACTTACTTTTGCCCTTTTTGGTTAATGATTTCATACTTTTTACTTACTTTTGCGATTTTTGGTTCATGATTACTCTGCTTACTGGTTAACCATTTGCCCTTTCGGACTTGGTCTCTGGACATTATTTTCGACTTTTTGGTTAATGATTTCACACTTTTAACTTAATTTTGTGCTTTTTGGTTAATGATTTCATACTTTTTACTTACTTTTGCCCTTTTTGGTTAATGATTACTCTGCTTACTGGTTAACCATTTGCCCTTTCGGACTTAGTCTCTGCACATTATTTTCGAGTTTTTGGTTAATGATTTCACACTTTTAACATATTTTTGCGATTTTTGGTTAATGATTACTCTGCTTACTGGTTAACCATTTGCCCTTTCGGACTTAGTCTCTGGAGATTATTTTCGACTTTTTGGTTAATGATTTCACACTTTTAACATATTTTTGCGCTTTTTGGTTACTGATTTCATACTTTTTACTTACTTTTGCGCCTTTTGGTTAATGATTACTCTGCTTACTGGTTAACCATTTGCCCTTTCGGACTTAGTCTCTGGAGATTATTTTCGAGTTTTTGGTTAATGATTTCACACTTTTTACTTACTTTTGCGATTTTTGGTTAATGATTACTCTGCTTACTGGTTAACCATTTGCCCTTTTGGACTTAGTCTCTGGAGATTATTTTCGACTTTTTGGTTAATGATTTCACACTTTTTACTTACTTTTGCGATTTTTGGTTAATGATTTCACACTTTTTACTTACTTTTGCGATTTTTGGTTAATGATTACTCTGCTTACTGGTTAACCATTTGCCCTTTCGGACTTAGTCTCTGGAGATTATTTTCGAGTTTTTGGTTAATGATTTCACACTTTTTACTTACTTTTGCGATTTTTGGTTAATGATTTCACACTTTTTACTTACTTTTGCGATTTTTGGTTAATGATTACTCTGCTTACTGGTTAACCATTTGCCCTTTCGGACTTGGTCTCTGGACATTATTTTCGAGTTTTTGGTTAATGATTTCACACTTTTTACTTACTTTTGCGATTTTTGGTTAATGATTACTCTGCTTACTGGTTAACCATTTGCCCTTTCGGACTTAGTCTCTGGAGATTATTTTCGAGTTTTTGGTTAATGATTTCACACTTTTTACTTACTTTTGCGATTTTTGGTTAATGATTACTCTGCTTACTGGTTAACCATTTGCCCTTTCGGACTTAGTCTCTGCACATTATTTTCGAGTTTTTGGTTAATGATTTCACACTTTTAACATATTTTTGCGCTTTTTGGTTAATGATTACTCTGCTTACTGGTTAACCATTTGCCCTTTTGGACTTAGTCTCTGGACATTATTTTCGAGTTTTTGGTTAATGATTTCACACTTTTTACTTACTTTTGCGATTTTTGGTTAATGATTTCACACTTTTTACTTACTTTTGCGATTTTTGGTTAATGATTACTCTGCTTACTGGTTAACCATTTGCCCTTTCGGACTTAGTCTCTGGAGATTATTTTCGAGTTTTTGGTTAATGATTTCACACTTTTTACTTACTTTTGCGATTTTTGGTTAATGATTTCACACTTTTTACTTACTTTTGCGATTTTTGGTTAATGATGACTCTGCTTACTGGTTAACCATTTGCCCTTTCGGACTTAGTCTCTGCACATTATTTTCGAGTTTTTGGTTAATGATTTCACACTTTTTACTTACTTTTGCGATTTTTGGTTAATGATTTCATACTTTTTACTTACTTTTGCGATTTTTGGTTAATGATTACTCTGCTTACTGGTTAACCATTTGCCCTTTCGGACTTGGTCTCTGGACATTATTTTCGAGTTTTTGGTTAATGATTTCACACTTTTAACATAATTTTGCGCTTTTTGGTTAATGATTACTCTGCTTGCTTGTTACTGATTTCCCCTTTCGGACTTGATCTCTGGCCGTTCTTTTCGACCTTTTTGGATAAGGTTTCCACACTCTGAAATTATTTTGGGCTCACTGATTAGGCGAGATCAAGGGGGCATGCCTGGGCACTTTGGGCTCAGTTTGGGAAGGCGGCGTCCGTGTGCTCCTCCGCCCTTCCCGCACTTGCGGCTAGGTTTGCCAAACTGCGCTGACCCGCAGCCCTGCCTTTTTGCCCACGGCACGGAACGACTCAAGTCTGGCTCCGTTCCAGGCCGTTGCCTCCGGCTGCCCGCCGTCCGGCCGGCCTGGGACGTACCCCGGCTGACGGCGCCGGAGGCCCTCTAGCAGCCACCGGTGCCGCGGGCCAATGGGTCCGGGCGTTCCGGAGCTATCGGTGGGGAAGTGCTCTCCCCTTTTCCTGACGCCGTTCGCCCGAGCAGAGGTGCAGCCTGACGGGACTGCTGTCGCCTTCCGCGGCGCACCGGCCCCTTTCACCTGCCGTCGACCGCGCGGAGCTCGGACCTCCCTCCCCGAAGTTATGGCCCCGGCGCCGGAGGGTGCCCGGGGCCGGGCATTCAGCGGGGTGAGTCTTCACCTTCCCGGTCAGCCTGCGGGGTCGGTGCGCCGGCACTCGACGCCGGAGGGTCCCCTCTTTCCGTAGAGCCCCGCCCGGTGCCGATCGGCCGGCGGATTGCGGAGCGAACCGCGCCTGACCGACGGGCCTCGGAAACCCGTTGCAGTCGACGGGGGGGAACCGGACAGCGGGACGAGGTGCCGATTCCACCCGCAGATTCGATCCCGAAATCCCGCGGGATTCGGCGGTCCGACCCGACAGATTCAAACGTCGCCCGGGCGGCCCCCAGCGGTCGGGCCGGCCTGGTTCCGCCACCGCCCGATGCCCCTCGCCCCCGGCTACCGCCGGCCGCGCAGACCGAGCGAATGCGGCCGGACGTCCGGCGGCAATCGGCCGGAAAGCGGTATGGCCATTTCCTACTGTCCCTCGGACGGGCAGAGGGGCGGCGCCGGGGCACTCGCGGACCAGGCCGCGCCCCTCCGAGCCCTACCGCCTGCCGTCGACCGCGCGGGGATCGGACCTCCCTCCCCGAAGTTATGGCCCCGGAGCCGGAGGGTAGCCGGGGCCGGGCATTCAGCGGGGTGAGTCTTCACCTTCCCGGTCAGCCTGCGGGGTCGGTGCGCCGGCACTCGACGCGGGAGGGTCCCCTCTTTCCGTAGAGCCCCGCCCGGTGCCGATCGGCCGGCGGATTGCGGAGCGAACCGCGCCTGACCGACGGGCCTCGGAAACCCGTTGCAGTCGACCGGGGGGAACCGGACAGCGGGACGAGGTGCCGATTCCACCCGCAGATTCGATCCCGAAATCCCGCGGGATTCGGCGGTCCGACCCGACAGATTCAAACGTCGCCCGGGCGGCCCCCAGCGGTCGGGCCGGCCTGGTTCCGCCACCGCCCGATGCCCCTCGCCCCCGGCTACCGCCGGCCGCGCAGACCGAGCGAATGCGGCCGGACGTCCGGCGGCAATCGGCCGGAAAGCGGTATGGCCATTTCCTACTGTCCCTCGGACGGGCAGAGGGGCGGCGCCGGGGCACTCGCGGACCAGGCCGCGCCCCTCCGAGCCCTACCGCCTGCCGTCGACCGCGCGGGGATCGGACCCTCCTCGCCGAAGTTATGGAGGTAGGACCGGGAGGCTGCCCAGGGTCGGGACTTCAACCGGCTGCCGCCACCCTTTCCCGCCTGTCCCACGGGCTCGGAGATCCAGGCCCTGCAAAGACCCTCCGGTCGCCACCCGACAGGTGCTTTACCGGAGAAATCGTAAACCGGCGTCAGGGCCGGACCTGTCCCGC
>NW_027142113.1:12500-30000 GCF_036365525.1 Heterodontus francisci | reverse complement strand
AAAAATCCCCATCCGAAAAAGGCTTAAAAGTCGGTTGGGCGGCAGCTAGGGTCGGTCTCTGCAGACCTGGAGGCTCGGGTGGACTCTTGGAATAAACGTCCAAGTCCCGACTTGCCACCTCCTACTACTGTGCAGATACCCCGCCAACCCCCAGCCACCCGAATGACAAGCGTCCGATCAGCGGGACGAATTTGACAACTCTGGCCGGACCTCTGGAACTCCATCCCGGGTAACCGGGGCAAATTTTTCCGCTTGATCGCCCTTCCACTGGTTAACCATTTGCCCTTTCGGACTTAGTCTCTGGACATTATTCGACTGATTTTCTGGTTAACCATTTGCCCTTTCGGACTTAGTCTCTGGGCATTATTTTCGACTTTTTGGTTAATGATTTCACACTTTTTACTTACTTTTGCGCTTTTTGGTTAATGATTACTCTGCTTACTGGTTAATTATTTGCCCTTTCGGACTTAGTCTCTGGACATTATTTTCGAGTTTTTGGTTAATGATTTCACACTTTTAACATATTTTTGCGCTTTTTGGTTAATGATTACTCTGCTTACTGGTTAACCATTTGCCCTTTCGGACTTAGTCTCTGGACATTATTTTCGAGTTTTTGGTTAATGATTTCACACTTTTAACATATTTTTGCGCTTTTTGGTTAATGATTACTCTGCTTACTGGTTAACCATTTGCCCTTTCGGACTTAGTCTCTGGACATTATTTTCGAGTTTTTGGTTAATGATTTCACACTTATAACATATTTTTGCGCTTTTTGGTTAATGATTACTCTGCTTACTGGTTAACCATTTGCCCTTTCGGACTTAGTCTCTGCACATTATTTTCGAGTTTTTGGTTAATGATTTCACACTTTTAACATATTTTTGCGCTTTTTGGTTAATGATTTCATACTTTTTACTTACTTTTGCGATTTTTGGTTAATGATTACTCTGCTTACTGGTTAACCATTTGCCCTTTCGGACTTAGTCTCTGGAGATTATTTTCGAGTTTTTGGTTAATGATTTCACACTTTTTACTTACTTTTGCGATTTTTGGTTAATGATTACTCTGCTTACTGGTTAACCATTTGCCCTTTCGGACTTAGTCTCTGGACATTATTTTCGAGTTTTTGGTTAATGATTTCACACTTTTAACATATTTTTGCGCTTTTTGGTTAATGATTACTCTGCTTACTGGTTAACCATTTGCCCTTTCGGACTTAGTCTCTGCACATTATTTTCGAGTTTTTGGTTAATGATTTCACACTTTTAACATATTTTTGCGCTTTTTGGTTAATGATTACTCTGCTTACTGGTTAACCATTTGCCCTTTCGGACTTAGTCTCTGGAGATTATTTTCGACTTTTTGGTTAATGATTTCACACTTTTAACTTAATTTTGTGCTTTTTGGTTAATGATTTCATACTTTTTACTTACTTTTGCCCTTTTTGGTTAATGATTACTCTGCTTACTGGTTAACCATTTGCCCTTTCGGACTTAGTCTCTGCACATTATTTTCGAGTTTTTGGTTAATGATTTCACACTTTTAACATATTTTTGCGCTTTTTGGTTAATGATTACTCTGCTTACTGGTTAACCATTTGCCCTTTCGCACTTAGTCTCTGGAGATTATTTTCGACTTTTTGGTTAATGATTTCACACTTTTTACTTACTTTTGCGATTTTTGGTTAATGATTTCACACTTTTTACTTACTTTTGCGATTTTTGGTTAATGATTACTCTGCTTACTGGTTAACCATTTGCCCTTTCGCACTTAGTCTCTGGAGATTATTTTCGAGTTTTTGGTTAATGATTTCACACTTTTTACTTACTTTTGCGATTTTTGGTTAATGATTACTCTGCTTACTGGTTAACCATTTGCCCTTTCGGACTTGGTCTCTGGACATTATTTTCGAGTTTTTGGTTAATGATTTCACACTTTTTACTTACTTTTGCGATTTTTGGTTAATGATTACTCTGCTTACTGGTTAACCATTTGCCCTTTCGGACTTAGTCTCTGGACATTATTTTCGAGTTTTTGGTTAATGATTTCACACTTTTAACATATTTTTGCGCTTTTTGGTTAATGATTACTCTGCTTACTGGTTAATTATTTGCCCTTTCGGACTTAGTCTCTGCACATTATTTTCGAGTTTTTGGTTAATGATTTCACACTTTTAACATATTTTTGCGCTTTTTGGTTACTGATTTCATACTTTTTACTTACTTTTGCGCCTTTTGGTTAATGATTACTCTGCTTACTGGTTAACCATTTGCCCTTTCGGACTTAGTCTCTGGACATTATTTTCGAGTTTTTGGTTAATGATTTCACACTTTTTACTTACTTTTGCGATTTTTGGTTAATGATTACTCTGCTTACTGGTTAACCATTTGCCCTTTCGGACTTAGTCTCTGGACATTATTTTCGGGTTTTTGGTTAATGATTTCACACTTTTTACTTACTTTTGCGATTTTTGGTTAATGATTACTCTGCTTACTGGTTAACCATTTGCCCTTTCGGACTTAGTCTCTGGACATTGTTTTCGACATTTTGGTTAATGATTTCACACTTTTAACTTAATTTTGTGCTTTTTGGTTAATGATTTCATACTTTTTACTTACTTTTGCGATTTTTGGTTAATGATTTCATACTTTTTACTTACTTTTGCGATTTTTGGTTAATGATTTCATACTTTTTACTTACTTTTGCCCTTTTTGGTTAATGATTTCATACTTTTTACTTACTTTTGCGATTTTTGGTTCATGATTACTCTGCTTACTGGTTAACCATTTGCCCTTTCGGACTTGGTCTCTGGACATTATTTTCGACTTTTTGGTTAATGATTTCACACTTTTAACTTAATTTTGTGCTTTTTGGTTAATGATTTCATACTTTTTACTTACTTTTGCCCTTTTTGGTTAATGATTACTCTGCTTACTGGTTAACCATTTGCCCTTTCGGACTTAGTCTCTGCACATTATTTTCGAGTTTTTGGTTAATGATTTCACACTTTTAACATATTTTTGCGATTTTTGGTTAATGATTACTCTGCTTACTGGTTAACCATTTGCCCTTTCGGACTTAGTCTCTGGAGATTATTTTCGACTTTTTGGTTAATGATTTCACACTTTTAACTTAATTTTGTGCTTTTTGGTTAATGATTTCACACTTTTTACTTACTTTTGCGATTTTTGGTTAATGATTACTCTGCTTACTGGTTAACCATTTGCCCTTTCGAACTTAGTCTCTGGACATTATTTTCGAGTTTTTGGTTAATGATTTCACACTTTTAACATATTTTTGCGCTTTTTGGTTAATGATTACTCTGCTTACTGGTTAATTATTTGCCCTTTCGGACTTAGTCTCTGCACATTATTTTCGAGTTTTTGGTTAATGATTTCACACTTTTAACATATTTTTGCGCTTTTTGGTTACTGATTTCATACTTTTTACTTACTTTTGCGCCTTTTGGTTAATGATTACTCTGCTTACTGGTTAACCATTTGCCCTTTCGGACTTAGTCTCTGGACATTATTTTCGAGTTTTTGGTTAATGATTTCACACTTTTTACTTACTTTTGCGATTTTTGGTTAATGATTACTCTGCTTACTGGTTAACCATTTGCCCTTTCGGACTTAGTCTCTGGACATTATTTTCGGGTTTTTGGTTAATGATTTCACACTTTTTACTTACTTTTGCGATTTTTGGTTAATGATTACTCTGCTTACTGGTTAACCATTTGCCCTTTCGGACTTAGTCTCTGGACATTGTTTTCGACATTTTGGTTAATGATTTCACACTTTTAACTTAATTTTGTGCTTTTTGGTTAATGATTTCATACTTTTTACTTACTTTTGCGATTTTTGGTTAATGATTTCATACTTTTTACTTACTTTTGCGATTTTTGGTTAATGATTTCATACTTTTTACTTACTTTTGCCCTTTTTGGTTAATGATTTCACACTTTTAACATATTTTTGCGCTTTTTGGTTAATGATTACTCTGCTTACTGGTTAACCATTTGCCCTTTCGGACTTAGTCTCTGGAGATTATTTTCGACTTTTTGGTTAATGATTTCACACTTTTAACTTAATTTTGTGCTTTTTGGTTAATGATTTCATACTTTTTACTTACTTTTGCCCTTTTTGGTTAATGATTACTCTGCTTACTGGTTAACCATTTGCCCTTTCGGACTTAGTCTCTGCACATTATTTTCGAGTTTTTGGTTAATGATTTCACACTTTTAACATATTTTTGCGCTTTTTGGTTAATGATTACTCTGCTTACTGGTTAACCATTTGCCCTTTCGCACTTAGTCTCTGGAGATTATTTTCGACTTTTTGGTTAATGATTTCACACTTTTTACTTACTTTTGCGATTTTTGGTTAATGATTTCACACTTTTTACTTACTTTTGCGATTTTTGGTTAATGATTACTCTGCTTACTGGTTAACCATTTGCCCTTTCGCACTTAGTCTCTGGAGATTATTTTCGAGTTTTTGGTTAATGATTTCACACTTTTTACTTACTTTTGCGATTTTTGGTTAATGATTACTCTGCTTACTGGTTAACCATTTGCCCTTTCGGACTTGGTCTCTGGACATTATTTTCGAGTTTTTGGTTAATGATTTCACACTTTTTACTTACTTTTGCGATTTTTGGTTAATGATTACTCTGCTTACTGGTTAACCATTTGCCCTTTCGGACTTAGTCTCTGGACATTATTTTCGAGTTTTTGGTTAATGATTTCACACTTTTAACATATTTTTGCGCTTTTTGGTTAATGATTACTCTGCTTACTGGTTAATTATTTGCCCTTTCGGACTTAGTCTCTGCACATTATTTTCGAGTTTTTGGTTAATGATTTCACACTTTTAACATATTTTTGCGCTTTTTGGTTACTGATTTCATACTTTTTACTTACTTTTGCGCCTTTTGGTTAATGATTACTCTGCTTACTGGTTAACCATTTGCCCTTTCGGACTTAGTCTCTGGACATTATTTTCGAGTTTTTGGTTAATGATTTCACACTTTTTACTTACTTTTGCGATTTTTGGTTAATGATTACTCTGCTTACTGGTTAACCATTTGCCCTTTCGGACTTAGTCTCTGGACATTATTTTCGGGTTTTTGGTTAATGATTTCACACTTTTTACTTACTTTTGCGATTTTTGGTTAATGATTACTCTGCTTACTGGTTAACCATTTGCCCTTTCGGACTTAGTCTCTGGACATTGTTTTCGACATTTTGGTTAATGATTTCACACTTTTAACTTAATTTTGTGCTTTTTGGTTAATGATTTCATACTTTTTACTTACTTTTGCGATTTTTGGTTAATGATTTCATACTTTTTACTTACTTTTGCGATTTTTGGTTAATGATTTCATACTTTTTACTTACTTTTGCCCTTTTTGGTTAATGATTTCATACTTTTTACTTACTTTTGCGATTTTTGGTTCATGATTACTCTGCTTACTGGTTAACCATTTGCCCTTTCGGACTTGGTCTCTGGACATTATTTTCGACTTTTTGGTTAATGATTTCACACTTTTAACTTAATTTTGTGCTTTTTGGTTAATGATTTCATACTTTTTACTTACTTTTGCCCTTTTTGGTTAATGATTACTCTGCTTACTGGTTAACCATTTGCCCTTTCGGACTTAGTCTCTGCACATTATTTTCGAGTTTTTGGTTAATGATTTCACACTTTTAACATATTTTTGCGATTTTTGGTTAATGATTACTCTGCTTACTGGTTAACCATTTGCCCTTTCGGACTTAGTCTCTGGAGATTATTTTCGACTTTTTGGTTAATGATTTCACACTTTTAACTTAATTTTGTGCTTTTTGGTTAATGATTTCACACTTTTTACTTACTTTTGCGATTTTTGGTTAATGATTACTCTGCTTACTGGTTAACCATTTGCCCTTTCGAACTTAGTCTCTGGACATTATTTTCGAGTTTTTGGTTAATGATTTCACACTTTTAACATATTTTTGCGCTTTTTGGTTAATGATTACTCTGCTTACTGGTTAATTATTTGCCCTTTCGGACTTAGTCTCTGCACATTATTTTCGAGTTTTTGGTTAATGATTTCACACTTTTAACATATTTTTGCGCTTTTTGGTTACTGATTTCATACTTTTTACTTACTTTTGCGCCTTTTGGTTAATGATTACTCTGCTTACTGGTTAACCATTTGCCCTTTCGGACTTAGTCTCTGGACATTATTTTCGAGTTTTTGGTTAATGATTTCACACTTTTTACTTACTTTTGCGATTTTTGGTTAATGATTACTCTGCTTACTGGTTAACCATTTGCCCTTTCGGACTTAGTCTCTGGACATTATTTTCGGGTTTTTGGTTAATGATTTCACACTTTTTACTTACTTTTGCGATTTTTGGTTAATGATTACTCTGCTTACTGGTTAACCATTTGCCCTTTCGGACTTAGTCTCTGGACATTGTTTTCGACATTTTGGTTAATGATTTCACACTTTTAACTTAATTTTGTGCTTTTTGGTTAATGATTTCATACTTTTTACTTACTTTTGCGATTTTTGGTTAATGATTTCATACTTTTTACTTACTTTTGCGATTTTTGGTTAATGATTTCATACTTTTTACTTACTTTTGCCCTTTTTGGTTAATGATTTCATACTTTTTACTTACTTTTGCGATTTTTGGTTCATGATTACTCTGCTTACTGGTTAACCATTTGCCCTTTCGGACTTGGTCTCTGGACATTATTTTCGACTTTTTGGTTAATGATTTCACACTTTTAACTTAATTTTGTGCTTTTTGGTTAATGATTTCATACTTTTTACTTACTTTTGCCCTTTTTGGTTAATGATTACTCTGCTTACTGGTTAACCATTTGCCCTTTCGGACTTAGTCTCTGCACATTATTTTCGAGTTTTTGGTTAATGATTTCACACTTTTAACATATTTTTGCGCTTTTTGGTTACTGATTTCATACTTTTTACTTACTTTTGCGCCTTTTGGTTAATGATTACTCTGCTTACTGGTTAATTATTTGCCCTTTCGGACTTAGTCTCTGCACATTATTTTCGAGTTTTTGGTTAATGATTTCACACTTTTAACATATTTTTGCGCTTTTTGGTTACTGATTTCATACTTTTTACTTACTTTTGCGCCTTTTGGTTAATGATTACTCTGCTTACTGGTTAACCATTTGCCCTTTCGGACTTAGTCTCTGGACATTATTTTCGACTTTTTGGTTAATGATTTCACACTTTTAACTTAATTTTGTGCTTTTTGGTTAATGATTTCACACTTTTTACTTACTTTTGCGCCTTTTGGTTAATGATTACTCTGCTTACTGGTTAACCATTTGCCCTTTCGGACTTAGTCTCTGGACATTATTTTCGACTTTTTGGTTAATGATTTCACACTTTTAACTTAATTTTGTGCTTTTTGGTTAATGATTTCACACTTTTTACTTACTTTTGCGATTTTTGGTTAATGATTACTCTGCTTACTGGTTAACCATTTGCCCTTTCGGACTTAGTCTCTGGAGATTATTTTCGACTTTTTGGTTAATGATTTCACACTTTTTACTTACTTTTGCCCTTTTTGGTTAATGATTTCACACTTTTTACTTACTTTTGCGCATTTTGGTTAATGATTACTCTGCTTACTGGTTAACCATTTGCCCTTTTGGACTTAGTCTCTGCACATTATTTTCGAGTTTTTGGTTAATGATTTCACACTTTTAACTTAATTTTGTGCTTTTTGGTTAATGATTTCATACTTTTTACTTACTTTTGCCCTTTTTGGTTAATGATTACTCTGCTTACTGGTTAACCATTTGCCCTTTCGGATTTAGTCTCTGCACATTATTTTCGAGTTTTTGGTTAATGATTTCATACTTTTTACTTACTTTTGCGCTTTTTGGTTAATGATTACTCTGCTTACTGGTTAACCATTTGCCCTTTTGGACTTAGTCTCTGGACATTATTTTCGAGTTTTTGGTTAATGATTTCACACTTTTTACTTACTTTTGCGCTTTTTGGTTAATGATTACTCTGCTTACTGGTTAACCATTTGCCCTTTTGGACTTAGTCTCTGGACATTATTTTCGAGTTTTTGGTTAATGATTTCACACTTTTTACTTACTTTTGCGATTTTTGGTTAATGATTACTCTGCTTACTGGTTAACCATTTGCCCTTTCGGACTTAGTCTCTGGAGATTATTTTCGACTTTTTGGTTAATGATTTCACACTTTTTACTTACTTTTGCCCTTTTTGGTTAATGATTTCACACTTTTTACTTACTTTTGCGCATTTTGGTTAATGATTACTCTGCTTACTGGTTAACCATTTGCCCTTTTGGACTTAGTCTCTGCACATTATTTTCGAGTTTTTGGTTAATGATTTCACACTTTTAACTTAATTTTGTGCTTTTTGGTTAATGATTTCATACTTTTTACTTACTTTTGCCCTTTTTGGTTAATGATTACTCTGCTTACTGGTTAACCATTTGCCCTTTCGGATTTAGTCTCTGCACATTATTTTCGAGTTTTTGGTTAATGATTTCATACTTTTTACTTACTTTTGCGCTTTTTGGTTAATGATTACTCTGCTTACTGGTTAACCATTTGCCCTTTTGGACTTAGTCTCTGGACATTATTTTCGAGTTTTTGGTTAATGATTTCACACTTTTTACTTACTTTTGCGATTTTTGGTTAATGATTACTCTGCTTACTGGTTAACCATTTGCCCTTTCGGACTTAGTCTCTGGAGATTATTTTCGACTTTTTGGTTAATGATTTCACACTTTTTACTTACTTTTGCCCTTTTTGGTTAATGATTACTCTGCTTACTGGTTAACCATTTGCCCTTTCGGACTTAGTCTCTGGACATTATTTTCGAGTTTTTGGTTAATGATTTCACACTTTTAACATATTTTTGCGATTTTTGGTTAATGATTACTCTGCTTACTGGTTAACCATTTGCCCTTTTGGACTTAGTCTCTGGACATTATTTTCGAGTTTTTGGTTAATGATTTCACACTTTTAACATATTTTTGCGCTTTTTGGTTAATGATTACTCTGCTTACTGGTTAACCATTTGCCCTTTTGGACTTAGTCTCTGGACATTATTTTCGAGTTTTTGGTTAATGATTTCACACTTTTTACTTACTTTTGCGATTTTTGGTTAATGATTTCATACTTTTTACTTACTTTTGCGATTTTTGGTTAATGATTACTCTGCTTACTGGTTAACCATTTGCCCTTTCGGACTTAGTCTCTGGACATTATTTTCGAGTTTTTGGTTAATGATTTCACACTTTTTACTTACTTTTGCCCTTTTTGGTTAATGATTACTCTGCTTACTGGTTAACCATTTGCCCTTTCGGACTTAGTCTCTGGACATTGTTTTCGACATTTTGGTTAATGATTTCACACTTTTTACTTACTTTTGCGATTTTTGGTTAATGATTACTCTGCTTACTGGTTAACCATTTGCCCTTTCGGACTTGGTCTCTGGACATTATTTTCGAGTTTTTGGTTAATGATTTCACACTTTTTACTTACTTTTGCGATTTTTGGTTAATGATTACTCTGCTTACTGGTTAACCATTTGCCCTTTCGGACTTAGTCTCTGGAGATTATTTTCGAGTTTTTGGTTAATGATTTCACACTTTTTACTTACTTTTGCGATTTTTGGTTAATGATTACTCTGCTTACTGGTTAACCATTTGCCCTTTCGGACTTAGTCTCTGCACATTATTTTCGAGTTTTTGGTTAATGATTTCACACTTTTAACATATTTTTGCGCTTTTTGGTTAATGATTACTCTGCTTACTGGTTAACCAT
Source organism: Heterodontus francisci (assembly GCF_036365525.1). Classification (NCBI taxonomy): domain Eukaryota; kingdom Metazoa; phylum Chordata; class Chondrichthyes; order Heterodontiformes; family Heterodontidae; genus Heterodontus; species Heterodontus francisci. The sequence goes on along the minus strand of NW_027142113.1, from coordinate 20,160 downwards.
TTGCCCTTTTGGACTTAGTCTCTGGACATTATTTTCGAGTTTTTGGTTAATGATTTCACACTTTTTACTTACTTTTGCGATTTTTGGTTAATGATTTCACACTTTTTACTTACTTTTGCGATTTTTGGTTAATGATTACTCTGCTTACTGGTTAACCATTTGCCCTTTCGGACTTAGTCTCTGGAGATTATTTTCGAGTTTTTGGTTAATGATTTCACACTTTTTACTTACTTTTGCGATTTTTGGTTAATGATTTCACACTTTTTACTTACTTTTGCGATTTTTGGTTAATGATGACTCTGCTTACTGGTTAACCATTTGCCCTTTCGGACTTAGTCTCTGCACATTATTTTCGAGTTTTTGGTTAATGATTTCACACTTTTTACTTACTTTTGCGATTTTTGGTTAATGATTTCATACTTTTTACTTACTTTTGCGATTTTTGGTTAATGATTACTCTGCTTACTGGTTAACCATTTGCCCTTTCGGACTTGGTCTCTGGACATTATTTTCGAGTTTTTGGTTAATGATTTCACACTTTTAACTTAATTTTGTGCTTTTTGGTTAATGATTTCATACTTTTTACTTACTTTTGCCCTTTTTGGTTAATGATTACTCTGCTTACTGGTTAACCATTTGCCCTTTCGGACTTAGTCTCTGCACATTATTTTCGAGTTTTTGGTTAATGATTTCACACTTTTAACATATTTTTGCGATTTTTGGTTAATGATTACTCTGCTTACTGGTTAACCATTTGCCCTTTCGGACTTAGTCTCTGGAGATTATTTTCGACTTTTTGGTTAATGATTTCACACTTTTAACATATTTTTGCGCTTTTTGGTTACTGATTTCATACTTTTTACTTACTTTTGCGCCTTTTGGTTAATGATTACTCTGCTTACTGGTTAACCATTTGCCCTTTCGGACTTAGTCTCTGGAGATTATTTTCGAGTTTTTGGTTAATGATTTCACACTTTTTACTTACTTTTGCGATTTTTGGTTAATGATTACTCTGCTTACTGGTTAACCATTTGCCCTTTTGGACTTAGTCTCTGGAGATTATTTTCGACTTTTTGGTTAATGATTTCACACTTTTTACTTACTTTTGCGATTTTTGGTTAATGATTTCACACTTTTTACTTACTTTTGCGATTTTTGGTTAATGATTACTCTGCTTACTGGTTAACCATTTGCCCTTTCGGACTTAGTCTCTGGAGATTATTTTCGAGTTTTTGGTTAATGATTTCACACTTTTTACTTACTTTTGCGATTTTTGGTTAATGATTTCACACTTTTTACTTACTTTTGCGATTTTTGGTTAATGATTACTCTGCTTACTGGTTAACCATTTGCCCTTTCGGACTTGGTCTCTGGACATTATTTTCGAGTTTTTGGTTAATGATTTCACACTTTTTACTTACTTTTGCGATTTTTGGTTAATGATTACTCTGCTTACTGGTTAACCATTTGCCCTTTCGGACTTAGTCTCTGGAGATTATTTTCGAGTTTTTGGTTAATGATTTCACACTTTTTACTTACTTTTGCGATTTTTGGTTAATGATTACTCTGCTTACTGGTTAACCATTTGCCCTTTCGGACTTAGTCTCTGCACATTATTTTCGAGTTTTTGGTTAATGATTTCACACTTTTAACATATTTTTGCGCTTTTTGGTTAATGATTACTCTGCTTACTGGTTAACCATTTGCCCTTTTGGACTTAGTCTCTGGACATTATTTTCGAGTTTTTGGTTAATGATTTCACACTTTTTACTTACTTTTGCGATTTTTGGTTAATGATTTCACACTTTTTACTTACTTTTGCGATTTTTGGTTAATGATTACTCTGCTTACTGGTTAACCATTTGCCCTTTCGGACTTAGTCTCTGGAGATTATTTTCGAGTTTTTGGTTAATGATTTCACACTTTTTACTTACTTTTGCGATTTTTGGTTAATGATTTCACACTTTTTACTTACTTTTGCGATTTTTGGTTAATGATGACTCTGCTTACTGGTTAACCATTTGCCCTTTCGGACTTAGTCTCTGGAGATTATTTTCGACTTTTTGGTTAATGATTTCACACTTTTAACTTAATTTTGTGCTTTTTGGTTAATGATTTCACACTTTTTACTTACTTTTGCGATTTTTGGTTAATGATTACTCTGCTTACTGGTTAACCATTTGCCCTTTCGAACTTAGTCTCTGGACATTATTTTCGAGTTTTTGGTTAATGATTTCACACTTTTAACATATTTTTGCGCTTTTTGGTTAATGATTACTCTGCTTACTGGTTAATTATTTGCCCTTTCGGACTTAGTCTCTGCACATTATTTTCGAGTTTTTGGTTAATGATTTCACACTTTTAACATATTTTTGCGCTTTTTGGTTACTGATTTCATACTTTTTACTTACTTTTGCGCCTTTTGGTTAATGATTACTCTGCTTACTGGTTAACCATTTGCCCTTTCGGACTTAGTCTCTGGACATTATTTTCGAGTTTTTGGTTAATGATTTCACACTTTTTACTTACTTTTGCGATTTTTGGTTAATGATTACTCTGCTTACTGGTTAACCATTTGCCCTTTCGGACTTAGTCTCTGGACATTATTTTCGGGTTTTTGGTTAATGATTTCACACTTTTTACTTACTTTTGCGATTTTTGGTTAATGATTACTCTGCTTACTGGTTAACCATTTGCCCTTTCGGACTTAGTCTCTGGACATTGTTTTCGACATTTTGGTTAATGATTTCACACTTTTAACTTAATTTTGTGCTTTTTGGTTAATGATTTCATACTTTTTACTTACTTTTGCGATTTTTGGTTAATGATTTCATACTTTTTACTTACTTTTGCGATTTTTGGTTAATGATTTCATACTTTTTACTTACTTTTGCCCTTTTTGGTTAATGATTTCATACTTTTTACTTACTTTTGCGATTTTTGGTTCATGATTACTCTGCTTACTGGTTAACCATTTGCCCTTTCGGACTTGGTCTCTGGACATTATTTTCGACTTTTTGGTTAATGATTTCACACTTTTAACTTAATTTTGTGCTTTTTGGTTAATGATTTCATACTTTTTACTTACTTTTGCCCTTTTTGGTTAATGATTACTCTGCTTACTGGTTAACCATTTGCCCTTTCGGACTTAGTCTCTGCACATTATTTTCGAGTTTTTGGTTAATGATTTCACACTTTTAACATATTTTTGCGCTTTTTGGTTACTGATTTCATACTTTTTACTTACTTTTGCGCCTTTTGGTTAATGATTACTCTGCTTACTGGTTAACCATTTGCCCTTTCGGACTTAGTCTCTGGACATTATTTTCGAGTTTTTGGTTAATGATTTCACACTTTTTACTTACTTTTGCGATTTTTGGTTAATGATTACTCTGCTTACTGGTTAACCATTTGCCCTTTCGGACTTAGTCTCTGGACATTATTTTCGGGTTTTTGGTTAATGATTTCACACTTTTTACTTACTTTTGCGATTTTTGGTTAATGATTACTCTGCTTACTGGTTAACCATTTGCCCTTTCGGACTTAGTCTCTGGACATTGTTTTCGACATTTTGGTTAATGATTTCACACTTTTAACTTAATTTTGTGCTTTTTGGTTAATGATTTCATACTTTTTACTTACTTTTGCGATTTTTGGTTAATGATTTCATACTTTTTACTTACTTTTGCGATTTTTGGTTAATGATTTCATACTTTTTACTTACTTTTGCCCTTTTTGGTTAATGATTTCATACTTTTTACTTACTTTTGCGATTTTTGGTTCATGATTACTCTGCTTACTGGTTAACCATTTGCCCTTTCGGACTTGGTCTCTGGACATTATTTTCGACTTTTTGGTTAATGATTTCACACTTTTAACTTAATTTTGTGCTTTTTGGTTAATGATTTCATACTTTTTACTTACTTTTGCCCTTTTTGGTTAATGATTACTCTGCTTACTGGTTAACCATTTGCCCTTTCGGACTTAGTCTCTGCACATTATTTTCGAGTTTTTGGTTAATGATTTCACACTTTTAACATATTTTTGCGATTTTTGGTTAATGATTACTCTGCTTACTGGTTAACCATTTGCCCTTTCGGACTTAGTCTCTGGAGATTATTTTCGACTTTTTGGTTAATGATTTCACACTTTTAACATATTTTTGCGCTTTTTGGTTACTGATTTCATACTTTTTACTTACTTTTGCGCCTTTTGGTTAATGATTACTCTGCTTACTGGTTAACCATTTGCCCTTTCGGACTTAGTCTCTGGAGATTATTTTCGAGTTTTTGGTTAATGATTTCACACTTTTTACTTACTTTTGCGATTTTTGGTTAATGATTACTCTGCTTACTGGTTAACCATTTGCCCTTTTGGACTTAGTCTCTGGAGATTATTTTCGACTTTTTGGTTAATGATTTCACACTTTTTACTTACTTTTGCGATTTTTGGTTAATGATTTCACACTTTTTACTTACTTTTGCGATTTTTGGTTAATGATTACTCTGCTTACTGGTTAACCATTTGCCCTTTCGGACTTAGTCTCTGGAGATTATTTTCGAGTTTTTGGTTAATGATTTCACACTTTTTACTTACTTTTGCGATTTTTGGTTAATGATTTCACACTTTTTACTTACTTTTGCGATTTTTGGTTAATGATTACTCTGCTTACTGGTTAACCATTTGCCCTTTCGGACTTGGTCTCTGGACATTATTTTCGAGTTTTTGGTTAATGATTTCACACTTTTTACTTACTTTTGCGATTTTTGGTTAATGATTACTCTGCTTACTGGTTAACCATTTGCCCTTTCGGACTTAGTCTCTGGAGATTATTTTCGAGTTTTTGGTTAATGATTTCACACTTTTTACTTACTTTTGCGATTTTTGGTTAATGATTACTCTGCTTACTGGTTAACCATTTGCCCTTTCGGACTTAGTCTCTGCACATTATTTTCGAGTTTTTGGTTAATGATTTCACACTTTTAACATATTTTTGCGCTTTTTGGTTAATGATTACTCTGCTTACTGGTTAACCATTTGCCCTTTTGGACTTAGTCTCTGGACATTATTTTCGAGTTTTTGGTTAATGATTTCACACTTTTTACTTACTTTTGCGATTTTTGGTTAATGATTTCACACTTTTTACTTACTTTTGCGATTTTTGGTTAATGATTACTCTGCTTACTGGTTAACCATTTGCCCTTTCGGACTTAGTCTCTGGAGATTATTTTCGAGTTTTTGGTTAATGATTTCACACTTTTTACTTACTTTTGCGATTTTTGGTTAATGATTTCACACTTTTTACTTACTTTTGCGATTTTTGGTTAATGATGACTCTGCTTACTGGTTAACCATTTGCCCTTTCGGACTTAGTCTCTGCACATTATTTTCGAGTTTTTGGTTAATGATTTCACACTTTTTACTTACTTTTGCGATTTTTGGTTAATGATTTCATACTTTTTACTTACTTTTGCGATTTTTGGTTAATGATTACTCTGCTTACTGGTTAACCATTTGCCCTTTCGGACTTGGTCTCTGGACATTATTTTCGAGTTTTTGGTTAATGATTTCACACTTTTAACATAATTTTGCGCTTTTTGGTTAATGATTACTCTGCTTGCTTGTTACTGATTTCCCCTTTCGGACTTGATCTCTGGCCGTTCTTTTCGACCTTTTTGGATAAGGTTTCCACACTCTGAAATTATTTTGGGCTCACTGATTAGGCGAGATCAAGGGGGCATGCCTGGGCACTTTGGGCTCAGTTTGGGAAGGCGGCGTCCGTGTGCTCCTCCGCCCTTCCCGCACTTGCGGCTAGGTTTGCCAAACTGCGCTGACCCGCAGCCCTGCCTTTTTGCCCACGGCACGGAACGACTCAAGTCTGGCTCCGTTCCAGGCCGTTGCCTCCGGCTGCCCGCCGTCCGGCCGGCCTGGGACGTACCCCGGCTGACGGCGCCGGAGGCCCTCTAGCAGCCACCGGTGCCGCGGGCCAATGGGTCCGGGCGTTCCGGAGCTATCGGTGGGGAAGTGCTCTCCCCTTTTCCTGACGCCGTTCGCCCGAGCAGAGGTGCAGCCTGACGGGACTGCTGTCGCCTTCCGCGGCGCACCGGCCCCTTTCACCTGCCGTCGACCGCGCGGAGCTCGGACCTCCCTCCCCGAAGTTATGGCCCCGGCGCCGGAGGGTGCCCGGGGCCGGGCATTCAGCGGGGTGAGTCTTCACCTTCCCGGTCAGCCTGCGGGGTCGGTGCGCCGGCACTCGACGCCGGAGGGTCCCCTCTTTCCGTAGAGCCCCGCCCGGTGCCGATCGGCCGGCGGATTGCGGAGCGAACCGCGCCTGACCGACGGGCCTCGGAAACCCGTTGCAGTCGACGGGGGGGAACCGGACAGCGGGACGAGGTGCCGATTCCACCCGCAGATTCGATCCCGAAATCCCGCGGGATTCGGCGGTCCGACCCGACAGATTCAAACGTCGCCCGGGCGGCCCCCAGCGGTCGGGCCGGCCTGGTTCCGCCACCGCCCGATGCCCCTCGCCCCCGGCTACCGCCGGCCGCGCAGACCGAGCGAATGCGGCCGGACGTCCGGCGGCAATCGGCCGGAAAGCGGTATGGCCATTTCCTACTGTCCCTCGGACGGGCAGAGGGGCGGCGCCGGGGCACTCGCGGACCAGGCCGCGCCCCTCCGAGCCCTACCGCCTGCCGTCGACCGCGCGGGGATCGGACCTCCCTCCCCGAAGTTATGGCCCCGGAGCCGGAGGGTACCCGGGGCCGGGCATTCAGCGGGGTGAGTCTTCACCTTCCCGGTCAGCCTGCGGGGTCGGTGCGCCGGCACTCGACGCGGGAGGGTCCCCTCTTTCCGTAGAGCCCCGCCCGGTGCCGATCGGCCGGCGGATTGCGGAGCGAACCGCGCCTGACCGACGGGCCTCGGAAACCCGTTGCAGTCGACCGGGGGGAACCGGACAGCGGGACGAGGTGCCGATTCCACCCGCAGATTCGATCCCGAAATCCCGCGGGATTCGGCGGTCCGACCCGACAGATTCAAACGTCGCCCGGGCGGCCCCCAGCGGTCGGGCCGGCCTGGTTCCGCCACCGCCCGATGCCCCTCGCCCCCGGCTACCGCCGGCCGCGCAGACCGAGCGAATGCGGCCGGACGTCCGGCGGCAATCGGCCGGAAAGCGGTATGGCCATTTCCTACTGTCCCTCGGACGGGCAGAGGGGCGGCGCCGGGGCACTCGCGGACCAGGCCGCGCCCCTCCGAGCCCTACCGCCTGCCGTCGACCGCGCGGGGATCGGACCCTCCTCGCCGAAGTTATGGAGGTAGGACCGGGAGGCTGCCCAGGGTCGGGACTTCAACCGGCTGCCGCCACCCTTTCCCGCCTGTCCCACGGGCTCGGAGATCCAGGCCCTGCAAAGACCCTCCGGTCGCCACCCGACAGGTGCTTTACCGGAGAAATCGTAAACCGGCGTCAGGGCCGGACCTGTCCCGCAGAGGGCAGCCTGCGCCCTTATGCTTTCCCTTTTGCTTTGGCCCCGCAGTAGCAAATGGTTCACCGATAAGTCGGGAACCCACACGCCCGGCCCCACCCGCCCATCCTTCCGCAATGCATCGCCTAGACACACGCACCAAGGGCGCTCTCCTTCCCCCGCCTCCCACATCCCACAGGATG